>NC_061834.1:8624053-8634053 GCF_019202785.1 Penaeus chinensis | reverse complement strand
TAAAACTGTGCAGCTCCCTCTGGTGGTTTATGGAAAATCGCAACTTTTGTTTTTATACTGCAGAAACTATGAAGGATATTCTCTTATATTGCAGTATATACTCCCTTTTAGGAGTGTTTGTATCATCTCATTGTGCAAAGGCAGTAGTGTGTCTTCAAGAGCGAATTAAATGCAGCAGTAGTTCCCCCCCCCCTAAAAAAAAAAAAAAAAAAAAAAAAAAAGTACCTGTTATAATCCTTGAAACAAGGAGCAGCACAGAGGGATACACTATAGGTCCTGCACATGACCCTGGCCTCCTTCCTTTGGCTGTTCCTCCAGCAGAGTGCACATCGCCCCCAAAGCCGGATTGGAGTCTCTGATGGTATGTGAATCTAATAGAGGAATATGCCAGAAGGATTCAGGCCTTGTAGATCTTGAAGGCCACCATATACCCTGCCTCTATAAACAGCACTTATAGTCTTTCAAGCCTTCCTTGACTGTGTGTTATGATTGTACTACAGGTGTGATGGTGCCCATGAAGGGCCACAGACTCTCGTCCAGTGATGGTCTTGTGCAGGACAAAGACCGAATGGAGTGATTATCAGGAAGTTGAGCACTGGTAGCTTCTACAGTCAATCCTCTACATCTTGCTACTCCTTGTTGTCAGCAAAGTAGAGCACAGTGGTCATGGCATCAAACTGATCCCTGGTCATTGTCTTTGGGAACATGGTGGAAGACATCAAGTGATTGATGGACCAGAAGTCCCTTAGGAACTGTAGTTCCATGAGGAACTGCAGCCAAGGTACAATTGGAGCTCCTGAACTTGCATGCCCACCCATCTCTGCAAAGGGTGTTCTAGGACATTGTTGGGCCTAACTATAATTGTAAAAACACTGTAAAACCTGTGTTCAAAAAAGGACCAATAGAATACAAATCACCACACTTTCAAATGAAAATACAGGAAGCAAAAGGTGAGATGTGTACTGGTTTGTCTCTTTAACAGTCTTCTTCAATAGCTGCTTGGTGAAGAAGCTGGAGGTGTCAAAGGGGCTTAGAAGCTTTATCCAAGCTGGCGTGGAGACCAGAATTCCTGTTGAAGCAATGACACCTTGGAATGTTCTCCTTTGCCCAAATAAAGAAAGGAGTCCTGGGGGCATTGTCTCCCCTGGGATGCCTGATGTACGTCATGAGAGGCTTGTTAGAGCCCAGTGACACATCTGCTAAAGGCATGTAATTTGCATCAAAGTCTGTGTTGTTATCCAATTCATTGGAGTCAGACTTGGATTCTTCCCAGTTTGAATTGTCACCATTGAAACGGTAGGAGGCATTGACATCCGTATATACAAAAGAAAAACATGAGTTCTCTGTAAAATAGTGATTCTATGCATACTGTTGAAAGGTGGCAAGACATGCTTGGCAAAATTGGCTGGCTAGTATTGCTTTGCCCTCTCCTTGATATTTTATACAGTTTTCCAGCCAATAATGGCTAAAGCCATGTCCGGCAATATGAGGTTAATAAACTAAGGTTGCAGTGGACACAGCACGTATGTCACGTTATTTGTACACAGTAAGTTGAGAGTAGGACTTGTTCAGTAACTTTCTGCAAAAAAGGGAATAGCATTAAATAGATTGTGAATTTATAGAATTCAGTAGTAAGGAATGTGAATCATTAATACTCAATGATAAATTATTTGATTCATGTCATAGACCATAAGTCAATTGTTGTGTGTTATTTTTATATTATTATTAGTTATTAGTTTCATAATAATGTTTGTATTTTCAAAGGATCCAATGATATACATGTTTTTCAACCCATCCCATACCCATTTCTCCAGGAATTTGAGGTGGCCTCAGACTACAACAGCATCAGACACAAGCGTGACTACCTAAGCCACCAAAACCGAGTAACAGGTGTCATCTTCTGCCCATCTGCGGAATGGGTACTCTCCGTTGCCCGGGACAAGTTCTTTGTTTACCACTGCACAGAGAGTGGGCGACGACTAGGAGGACATCAGTCCTCGGGCTGGTGCACAGCCCTGCAGTATGACTACAAGAGTAAACATGTGTTTGTGGGTGATTACAGTGGACAGATTACAATGCTCAAGTTGGAGGAGAGTGGGCCACAAGTTATTACTGTACTTAAGGTAATATATTTCTGTTCATATTTTATCATCTTCATTATAAATGGGATTATGATTATAAGAATAACAAGAATTATGACTATAAAATTCATCATTGTCATCTATTAACAACCCAGTGCCACTGAGAAAATGAAATGTCACTGTAGTTTTATTTTGTGATATGTTCCTACACACAGATGACTCAACAAGTGCCTAGCCACCAAGTAGTCAAATAGAAGAGCTTGTGACTTCAGCAGATTTCAGCTTTCCTAAAAAAAATTTTGAAAACTTTTTTTACTAGTTCTATTTATATAGATGAAGTTATTATTATTATTAAAGTCCTGATGATGATTGTACTGTTTTTGAAATTACTAATAGCAATATAAGATCAAAGAGAATACTTCTGAAAATCAAGGAAAAGAGTAAAGAAGTGAGAAAGTTAGTACTAGTTATTGACCTCTTGGTGACAGCACTTGTGAAGCCCATCTATTTGTAAAGACAATTAATAAACTAAAATCACAGTAGACATGGCATGTATGTACATGGCATGGGTTAATCAACATCATCATCAACATTATATGTCTACTTCCATGGGCTGAATCATTAAAAACAATTATTTGTTTATTCCATAGGGTCATAATGGCTCCATTAGATCACTAGCCTGGGATATAGACAGACAGCTCCTGTTCTCAGGTTCCTATGATCAGTCAGTCATTGTGTGGGACATTGGAGGAGGGAAAGGAACGGCCTTCGAGCTGCAAGGACATACGTAAGACTGGTGGTTCCTCTGAGTAAAGTTCTCAGTCAGTGGGTGATATTTTGAAAGGGGTGGTAGAGACTGGTGGATATATTCTAAAAGAGAGAAGTAGGGAGTGTGAATGAAAGATTTAAAGGTATTTAAAGGGGAAATTATGTAGTAATGTGTTGTTTGTATTTTTTCTTTTCCTGGATTTGTAATATTTCCAAAATAAGGCTTTAGAGTTGAAGGTAGTTGGTGGAAACGACAACTATAGAAACTGCTAAACACTGATAGTTCCTGATATGTTTTTAGGTCATGCAATAGCTGGTCCATTGATATTAATTAGTTAGTTTTCATTCAGTTTGTTTTTGTATGGAATTGTAACTTCTCTTTCTTTTTTCATAGGAGTAAGGTATCATCACTTGTCTATGGCACTGTAAGTCACCAGCTGATCTCAGGTGGAGAAGATGCTACTGTCGTATTCTGGGATATGAAGGCTAACAGACAAGAGGTGAGGCTACTTTAGTTGTTAGCAAAATGGAAATGGAACCTTTTTTTTTTTTTTTTTTTTATCTCAAACTAAGATCCAGTCCTAAAAAAAATGCTTTATCATTTTTTCAGACTCCAGAGTGGGTAGAAGCTGATTCTTGCCAGTACTGTGACCGTCCCTTCTTCTGGAATATCCGTGCTATGATGGACCAGAAACAAATTGGGCTGCGGCAACACCACTGCAGGTTTGTTGTTGTTTTCTTCATAAACCAATGGGATCTTAACTTGCACTACCATATAACTTGATGAAATGGCTAATGAATCATAAGAGAAAATTGAGTTTTCTTGTTCCATTTTTTTTTTTTTTATTTTATGTAAAAGTAGAGTATAGGCTTGATAGAACTATTAAAGCTTTACATAATAATATTTTTATTCTGATTAAAGTTTAATCTTCCTGGAAAACAACCAGAAGACAGTTGGGCTCAGGGTAGTAAGTAAGAGCAAGTGTATATCTCAGTAGTTGTCAATGGTTACTGATTTCTTTCAGAAAATGTGGGAAGGCTGTGTGTGACAGTTGCAGCAGTAAGCGCTCCACTATCCCAGTCATGGGTTTTGAGTTTGATGTTCGAGTATGTGATAATTGCCACTCCACCATTTCTGATCAGGAGTAAGTAGTTCTTAATGATTATTGGTTCTAGATGTAGAAGAGTGGAGATTTTCATATATTTGTTTGTGTGTATTCATTTATTTGTTTAAATATAGAGATTTTGTAAGATCTTGAATGATGAGGTGAATAGGGTAAGGTAACCAGTAGGTACACATCCAATCCAATAGGTATGCAGTTGTCATTTTAAAAAAATTCTCACAATATGACAATATTTTGAGTATTAAATATAGTCCCTAATGGATCCTTGCCCCTAACTATTTGTTTTACCTCCAATAAATATGTATTTATCTTATGAAAGCCTAGTGGTTTATCAGAGGTTGCATCCCTCACTTTGCCAATGATTGCACTATGTGTTTTACTGCAAATTATAGTTTTATTTTTACTTATTAGCATTCACCTTGCAGACTGTGTCATTCTAAGCTTTTCATTCATTTGCAAATTAAAAAAACAGAAAAAATAAAGCAAACCTTTATTTATTTTTTCATGACCTTGTTCTGAATATTACCACTAAAAACCATAACAACAACAAGGACCTTTGATATATCCTTGATAAACCAATAAAAGGAACTAATGTAACATATGTGAATGAGAATCTTCTAGCCTTATAATCTTGGGAGTATTTGATAAAAGTGTACCTATTGGACAAGGGGTTGTAGTAGGTATGCACCAAATTTACAGGTAATTTCCTCAATTACTTGTTAATATATTCAGTAAAACTACAACCATGTCCAAATATATTGGATGTATATGAAACCTGGCTAATGATTTATGTGACAAGTGTGGTCTCCCGGAGAAACTTACCCATGATTTTCTGTGAACCTGTTGGTTACCTTACCATATATATTCTTTGCAATGTTTCCTCTGTATCTAAACATGCTTGAAACTAACTGAATTTAATACTTACACATATTTCTCTTTCATGCAAAGTGTTAGTGGAGAAAAGTAAGATATTATTTTAACCCTTGTATGAGTAATAGTGAGATTTTTTACTGGTATTAGGCTAAAGCGTGTATTAGAAGTAAGGCTAATGTTGTTGTGTTTATTTTGCTCTTTCAGGCGGGCATCACTTGCAAAGTTTCACGAGGTGAAGCACAACATTGTCTGTATGGACTTGGATGAGGAAGCAGGTCTTCTCCTCACTGTTGGTGTGTATGCTTGTGGTTTTGAATTTGTTCATTTGTGACAGTTATTGATTATGTCCTGCTTATTGTTGGACGAAAGAGTAATCATGTGGATAAATTTTTAGCTTTCTACTCTACTTGTAATTCTTTTCATATCTTGTCTAATTCCCATGTCCTCTCTTATGTTAAAAAAAAAAAAAAAAATTGTCACTTCCTGCTCTTGCAGTAACTCTTTCTTCAAGAAGCGGCTGCCAGTTTGTAAAAATTAGGACGTCCATTGGAAATTTGTTGAACTTTTTTAGTAGCTTGTGTATTCAAGTAAAATTAAACATTGAAAAAAGGCACACCTGTTTCTTTTTCAAATTTTACATTATTAATGGATTTTTAGTAAATTCAGATGTCCCAAATGCTATTAGCCTTTTCAGCTTTTCCTTTCTTTTATTTCCAGGCCAAGATCGAGTTATGAAAATGTGGGATGTCTCAAGCTTGCTGAATTGATGTGAAGGGTATGCATCGTGTGGATTAGGATTCATTGTCCTATGCTGAGGTCTGAGACCAGACAGCATCTGATCTTCGCATTCCATAACTACTTATAGTGTGTAATGATGATATTGTATGTGATTGAAAATAAGACCCATGTAAGTGTTAAAACTTAGGAGCAACCTTTGTAATAAAGAACATTCATAATAAAAATTATATATATATATATATATATATATATATGTATATATGTATATATATGTATGTATAGATATATATAGACATAGATATATATATATATATATATATATATATATATATATATATATATAGACATAGATATACATATATATAGACATAGACATAGATATAGATATAGATATAGATATAGATATATATTTGTATATATATATTTGTATATATATTTATATATATATATATATATTATATACATATATTATATACATATATATATATATATATATATATATATATATATATATATATTTATTTATTTATATATATATTTATATATATATGTTTATATATATATTTATATTTATTTATATATATATATTTATATATATATATATATATATATATATATATATATATTTATATATATATATATATATATATATATATATATATATATATATATATATATCTATATATATTTATTTATATATATATCTATATATATATATATCTATATATATATATATATATATATATATATATATATATATAATATGATATATAATATGTATGTATATATGTAATCACACACTTTCATAAACATAAACATATACTAGTTATATACAATTACATTTGTGATTTTTTTCTTTATCTGGAAAGTTAAACTATGAAAGTTTTATTGTGGCGAAGAATTTCAATCTTTAGGTATTGTGCATTACACATGTAAAAGAAACACAGATACGTACTCACAAATACACAGACAAATACAAACAGGTGCCCCCACACACACAGACACACCAATATATATACATAAAGACCTGTACCTGCCAAAGACTTATTCTAACGGATCAGACCACAGATAATCTCCCATTGGGGATAAGCTCCATTCTCCATTGAAATCCTCATCTTCCAAGAAATTAATGTAATCAGGATTTTCTTCTTGCCTTGACCTAGTTTTTAACTTTTTAATCTTTCCTTTTTTTTCCTCCTCTTTCTTTCTTGATTGATTGATTGATTGACGGTCTCTAACCCTCACTCTCGGCTTGTTTGGTCTTTTTTTTTTTTTTTTTTTTTTTTTTTGCTTTGCTTCGGGCCAGGCCTTTTACGATACTTGTGTCTTGTGAGGACTTGAAGGAATCAGAGCGTTTTAATTACCTTTATGGCATTATTGAGTGAGGTGAATTCCTTTTGTTTATTTTGTTTTCTTTTTTTCTTTATTTGATTTTTTTTTTTTTTTTTTTAATCAGTTTATCTCAGAGGAGTGCTTTATGTATTTGAATAGTAGAGATATTAATATTATTATAAGTGTTCCTATTACAGTTGATATTGATAGGAATATTGTTATTGTTAGTATTTAAAATTTTATCAATAACAGTATTAATACTGATATTGATATTATTATTAATTGAATCATTAATTCTGTTTCAGAAATACTGTGAAGTTATGATTTTGTTTTTCATTTTATTATAATTATGATTATTATTACTTTTTTCCCAATTTCTTTTTTCAGTGATAACCTGAATGCTCATAATCCTGTCACATTTCTTAAGCCTTAAGCAAGATAATAACTAAATTTGAATAAGACTTAAAAATGTATTGCCTTTTATAGGGAGTAATTATGTATTTGTGATATTTCTTTTTACTTTAGTTGATTGTCCCTAAGGACCTAATTCGGCTTTGCATCAAGAATATTTTCAGGTGTGCGTGGAGGCTGTGTAGGTTTTGCATTTTTTTTCTTCTTTTTTCAACAAGACGCACAGTTGATAGAGATATAGAGTGACCGAAAGAAAGAGACAGACAGAGAAGGAAAGAGGTGTTGATCTAGTGGAAAGAGCTGGTAGTGGTACAATTGTTGCTCTGCATTCTAGCCATGTCGATGGACCTAAGGTGTGAATGGGTCTTACGTGTTACTGTGAATTTAGATGGACTGAGTGTCAGTATGTAAATTTACTCTGTCATAGGGAACAATTGGTATGACATTATAGAAAATTCATAAGAGAGATGTGCTAGCTTCATATGTTGATGTGTTGATTTAAATGAGAGTGATTCAGCAACTATAATTTGTACCAGTCAGGCAGTCTGAACAGGTGTTGTATTTTTTAGAGATTAGGAATTCATATTTATAGGAATTATATTTTGTTGTATATTGAATTAGTAAAACATAATAAGAAAAGGTGCTACCATCTCAAAAGATGTAAAGCAAATTTCAAGTCATATTGGACAATAAGTAGCTGTAGAAGAAGGAATGACAGTTCAGAAAAGGAACTTTTAGTGTTCGAAGTCACAGCTAGCATAAAATGATTTTTTTTTCTTCTTCTCTTTTTATAAAAAAAAATGGTCAAAAGTTCTCATAAAGTTATAATGATTTTTTGAAGGTTCTAAATGATTTTTTTCATCAGAGTGGAAAAAAAACTGTACTCTGCTCACCACCGACTGACTCGCACCTACCATGGGTTGTGAGTGGGTGCTTTAAAAGGTATCTTGATATTGTGTGGTACTTTTCTCTAATATGACAGGTGACAGCATAACTCTTCTATTTAATTTTTTTGCTTGGCTATTGTGAAAATGGACAACTCTCTTTATTTCCTTGTTCTTCTGTTTCTGTCATATAATCATCTGTATATTGAACAATATTATTGGTACATAGATTTCATGTGCTGTGCTGTTTCATCAAGGTTGAATGTAATAAAATGAAAAAAAAACTGATAAACTAAAACAATGATTGTTTCTTAGGTGGGGTCCAGTCACCACTAACAATTATATATTATGTCCTTACATTACTATACAGATACTCTGAACTCGTGTTTAGTATCTGCTAATGTTGAAGATGGAAATGAAAGTGTTTGATATAGAGACCATGTGGAGAATAAAACAGTTAGCTGTGTATGTAGATGGATATGCTCCTAGCAGCAGCATTTACTTGATGCCTCATAGGATTCACTTGAGATTTTTTCAGTAGATGAGTTAATGAAAAAGAGTTAATTTCTGGGAGTTCGTATCTCTTAACCCAATGCCTCCGGGTGGTTTCTCAAAAATGGGATCGGTGCACCATGGCACGTATGCACATGCCACCCAAAATATAGTCCAGGCATGCATTGACATTTAGGTACATGCCACCTGGTGGCAAAAGGTTAATTGTGCGACATTAATCATGATCTTAGTGAGCAATGTATTTTTTGTCAGATGTTCCCATCAAATAGCCTCTGCTGCAAGAAAGAAAGGGAATGGGAGAAAATGAACTAGTCAGCTCTGCCAATGGAGAATATGGTAGCTAGTCAAACAGAAGAGTGATATTTATTGTATATTTTCTTAAAATCTGCAAAATTTAGCACAGTAGGTCATGATATAATTTTTTCAACCTGGTTACTTTTTCTTTTCAATACAAAAATTAGAGCAGTTGTAGCTTACTCTTCCCAACTATTATTAATATGTTGTTTATCTTATATACATGTATAATTTATTAAGCATAGTTTATTGAAGAGTTCTCAAACCTAACATTTAAGTCCAAAGTTTTTTGAAGTGACTGTTTTGCTGTTAAGATTTCTGTCATTTTGTTTCTTTACTATCATAAATCATGCAAGTAATACTGATTAATGCTGGAATCTTTCATTAAGATGCTAGATATAAATATGATGATTGAAGACAAAAATAGAGCTGTGTTCCAAAGGTTGATCAGAAGTAATGCATCTGTTTGCTAACAAATGTAGGCATATCGAGTGATTTTCTTTTCCTTTTTCAATAGAGTCAAAAATCCCTAAATTTATGAAGGAGCTTGTTTTGGTGATGGTGGCAAGGGTTGTGAGAACAATTTGTTCCCCCAGAATAATGGATAAAAGCAGAAGAGTTTAAAGCTGGAAATAAGAAACAGGTAAATATGATTTGCTGTTTTACTGGCAGTTTTGAAGGAATTTTAATGGCATGTTGTTTTTCTTTGGAAAACAAATCTTCATTTGGGCTCTGTAGGAGATGCCCAATGTCATAAAGTGGCACTTCACCAGACATCATTTTGATTTATCAGTCCTCTTTTGGTTCTGAGTTATCCTGTGAGCAGTGGTAAAATAGGTTTCCTTAATAGTGCAGTTAAGATATATGAGGAATTATCTGATTATTTAGACTGGGATTTGACTGCCAATGATCTTACCTTTATCAGCTTTGTATTCAGCATAATTGTGCCTTTAATAGTTTTTGGATAGTGTATTGGACTGGG
>NC_061834.1:8604053-8616553 GCF_019202785.1 Penaeus chinensis | reverse complement strand
CCTTAGTTAAAAGGAGATTTCTACTTGCTTTTTGACTCTTATATCTAAAACCAGTTCTCAAGTATACTGTGTGGAAAAGAAACACTGAATGATCACATGGACATTGGAATGCATGCTGAGATGATAAGTGTAATCTTCTTAGGATATTACACATAGAAGAACATGGCTTAATATTTCTTCTAACCCAAATCTGAGCTACAATATGTCCATATGCAAGTTCTTTTTTCAATTCAGTTTGCAGTGTCTCTAAACTATTTATCATCAAGTATCAATTGTAGAGTATTTCATATGCCAGACATTCCTTGCCATCATCTATGACACCAGGGAACATGTGGCACATTTCTTTAAAAATTCAGTCCCTTGGCTTTAGTGATGCAACAAAAACTTTGTACCTCTCAACCGTACAGTTCTTCCTAATTGTGATGGATAGTGAAAATTTTTATCAGAAAAATGAAATAAAAATAAATGAAAGTAAAATAAAATTGCAATAATAACAATGATAAAGTGAGACAAGACCTCCAACAACCGTCCTGCTTTATAAATAAGGTTACACAACCACATCACATTGTATCCACTGCTGTGAGTATATCAGGAATAACCTTTCAGATTTTGTTATTTATTTCTAAAAAAAGATTTAACAATTTTCTGCCCTGTACAGCCAGAAGCTATTTCTTACACATGGGTATTTTGCAGTAGGCTATACGACAATTTAGCTCATAGAAAAGAATATTAAAACTGTACTATTTCAGAGATTCCTAAATAAACGCTACAATGTTGCAGAGGTACCTGTATGTCAGTTTAGGAAGTGAAAAAGTTCATAATATAAAAAAACAAGGTAGCCACTACAATATCAATACAGAGAGTAAAGGAAAATACAAAAGTGAGTGAGAGAGAGAGTGAAAATGAGGTCAAGAGATCTCGGCAGAAAAGGAAGCTGACATCCCTTTTCACCTCGCTATTTCTTCCAAGGATGTATTTACTACATATCCTACCTATTTATTCCCAAAAATAAAAGCTGACTTGACCATACCTACATAAAAACAACCTAACAAGGGGGTGATATCACAGCACCATGAGAGGGAGAGTACATTAATCATGTACATTAAGTATCCTTTGACTGTTCAGCTAAAGCAACAGAACTTTTTGAATAAAATGAAAAACACATATTCATACATACACACACATATATAATTACATATATATATATATATATATATAAATATATATATAATATAATTATATATATCATATATAATATATTACATATTATGTATAATATATTATATATTATGTTTTACACACATACATACACACATGCATATATATATATATATATATATATATATATATATATATATATATATATATATATATATATATATATATAACCCTGCAAACTAGTAACCACTTGCCAGAAGGAAAACCTATTCAACAAATAGAAAACTTTGAATACAAAAGATACAGCTGCTCAAAGTTAATCAGTTGGATGATATAGTAGCGATTAAACTTTTTATAAAATAACTATCATATTAATATTACTGGGATCATTCACTCACTTTTGTGAAAATGACTGTTGAAATCATCCCCCTGTTCAATGATAAAATCTCTGACAGTCCAAACTCTAGAACTAGCACAGTAGACGATGGTTATTTCAATCTCACTATTCATGAGTACTATTTCCCTTTCTCTCTGTGGACAACCCACCAAGCTAATAATGGCTAGTTGATCAGTACACTGACATATAGGAATTGAATAACCTGCCTATGCTGCCACCGGCTAGGCTGGTGGACCATCAAACTACTTCTTAATCTTTAGTCTCATCGAATTAGATTTGTTTCTTGGGGCTGGGCTTGTGGTCCAGGACGTCTTTGTTTCATCCTTGCTGTCTGTTGATCGCTGGAGGCTCAGCTCCTTGGCGCCACTGTTGGGAATATTGGATTCAGTCTGAGTAAGTTTTGTATTTATCACCAAAATTTGTTAAATGTGCAATTAATCCACTCCAGGTAAATACTAAAATCGGTGTATTTAAAAAGCAACTTTTTCTGCAGTTATCGTATGAATTCATTAATGCCATATGCTGAGAAATGCATCAAATGTGGGTGTATAAGCAATCCAGTAATATTAAACCAAAAACTTGAAAGGAACTTCTATAGAGTTGAATAACAAAAAACAAGAGAAAATTTTTCCCTCATAAGGCTGGGACTCACATGTGTTTGGTTAGATCTTCAATATCAACCAACATAGAGTCTTGCTCCATGTGCAGGTCATCTCGCTCCATCAGTAAAGTGACTAAATCTTCATTCAAGCCTAAAAAAAAAAAAGAACTGTGTTATTATCTTTGTTTTTTGAAAGGATATATTAAATAATGTTGATAATAATAATGACACACATACATTATAAAGTCTCACACTTTATAACAAACATTAAAAAGGAATATTTCTTTCATCACATATTTCATTTACTGGCAAATAATAATTCTAGGATCTTGTATTATATCCATAAATAAAAGAAAAACAAACTACCTACTTTCAATTTGTGTGTGTAGGTCATTTGCAATAACTTGCAACTGTGCAACATTCATATCTGTGAGAATCTGCCTGCTGATTCGCCTCTTGCTGTCTGGGAATGGCACACCAATCTGCAATACAAACAGATGGAATATGTAAGTTATAAACTGGAAATTCATCTAATCTAACTAGATAGGGCCAATCTGAATATCACTTCAAAAAATTATTTAAAAAGGTAACAATAAAAATAGGTCCATGCTCAATGTGAATTAATAAATACACTGGCAATAACCTATTAACCAAAGAAACAAGTAACACGACAAGACCAAAAATAAAACAACACTTCGCAAAATAGAAATCAGTTTTCTCCGGATCTCAATCAATGCTTCCGGTGACTTACCTTGTGGAAGCTCTCCCTCACAATCTCTGCAATGGGACTCTTCTTTTTCTGCTGCTTCTCAATCTCCATTTGCATTCTGGCCATTTCCTTTGCCTGTGCAAGCGCCAAGCGAGCCTCTGCTTGCAGCTGTGCTTGCCGTGCGAAGAAATCAACCTCCTTCTCCCTAATATCAGATTCAGAGTTTGACGTCCGAGTCCTTGTTGGTTGTGGAGTTGAAGCCTGTAAATTTTTTTTGTAAATGCTTAATATTTGTTGCTAGTTTGGTAAATATCAATAAACAGCCGAATTTAAGGCATAACAATATCATTATTGTATCTTATACCCACATATGATAATAAAAAGTGAACAATAATAGTAAAAAAACAATTCTATCACCAAAACTGTTTCAATATAAAACAAAAACACAAACTTTAACACACCTTGCTGTTTGAAGATGTGGTCGAGACCCGATCTGTTTCTATTTCTCTATCTTGAGTACTTTCTGTGTCTGAGCATTGGCTTTCACAGTCACTGGCTGTCTCATTCATGAAACATATTTGTAGGTTCATACCTGAAGAAGTAAAATGCATGGTTACTCCAAATCTTTACAATCATCTACATACTCCAAAGTCATAATCTGTCATATTTGTATAGTTCTTTTATGTTGATTTTATGAAAGTTTTATCGATTTTAAATGTGTCCTTGTTTGTAGTGTTTATGTAATCATAAACATGATTATCTTTTCCCACAAAGATTCTTCTGTACTCATTAATTACTTTTTTTTGCCACTTCCAAGTTTAACCCAATGGTACCAGGTAATCACCCTCTCTAATACTGTTTTCTTTGTGCCCTCGACTGATTTTGCTTTTTGTTGAATTTCCAGATTTTTTTTTATGCTATTAATATAATTGTTGTCATTATTGTTGTTGAGCATTTTAATTATTATAATGTTATAAACAATACTAATAAGAATAAAAAATATAAAAAGAATCTTTCTGCAAATCAAGGAAAAGGGAAAACAGGTGAGCTAGGCAGGACTAGTAATTGAAGACAATCAATAAACAAAACGACAGTGGATATGGCATGTGTTCTTTCAATCCTGGCAACAATGGGTTAATTATACTCCATATTAACCATCTCTTAATTCATGACACAAAGAGGACACTTACCACTCTGTAAACGGGAATGTAGTGATGGCTTGCGATATGGCCTCTCCATGAACTGGTCGTCATCCACCCCCATGGCCAGTTTTCGCCGAATCTCCTCTCGGTCATTGCGCCGCTGAAATGAGGATAACACAAATATCAAGGAACCATTCATTGACTTTGGCAGAGTACAGTCTTGAATACTCTAATACCATAGTAATAGCTATCAATGACATGAGGAAATAATGAAAAAAAAAATCAAAGACTGTCTAAAAAATCCATATATGAGACTAACTGCAGATGCAATATCAGCAGAATAATAAGACATCTCAAAATAAAAGACAAAAATGTTCTAATATGATAAGTCTGGCTGTCACCACACAAGGACTTCTTGAAGTGAAATCTATAAATATCCTATTCTAATGAAAGAAAAGAAAACAAAATGAAAAATAAAAAATAAAACAAAAGAAAGAAAGAAGAGAAAAAAAGACGAAAAAAGTTATTTCCCTAACAATGTTCTCCCTCCTCTCTCTGCTTCGACGTGCCATTACCCTCTCTGGATGATTATAAAAAGTCTCCTGAGGTCTTTCGTCATCATCTTCTGACCTAATGACGCGTATGAACTTTTCCACAATGTCCTCTTCTTCTGGGTTATCGTTGTTAACGTAGGGCAACCAGTATTTGTGATTGTTCACCAGCACAGGCCATTTTAACTGTTCTAGCAGAGTTGGGTACTTTTTGGGCTCGGGTGAAACCGAATCACTGCCACTGTTGTCATTCGCCTCACTTGACTCATTCCAAATGATCTTAGACACTCTGTCCGACTGTGACTTGAGTGACGTGAACAGCTGTGAGGACACTTTGGCGGTTTGGGATTTGATTGAGTTTAGGCTGACCGAGGAGAGGCTCAAGTTTGTGGGGAGTCTTGACAGGGAATTCTGCGATCCATAGACCTCGTCTGCTGTCTTTTGTCTTTTGTGGCTTGAGCTGGTTTATTATATTACTGAACATGTTTGGGTCAGTTTATTTTCAGGTAATCTATCCATTAATTCTGATGGGATTCCAGAATAAAAATTAAAATATCAGATATTTGCACGATACAAATTATCTCCAAAAACAAAAATTTAAGAAGAAAAAGCAGAAAAAAGTCACATACACCTGATTCATACTAAAGAATAACTATTAATGTCATTAACTAATCTCTGAGCCCATTTTATATAGAATTCCTCAGCATTTGCATTTTTTCTCACAATCATGAATACAATTATCTATATAGCAACATAACAATTTCCCCATTTATTGCTATCAACACATGTTAACTATAGTTATCATCTTATGGATAAACCTGGCTTATAATTAAAAACAATTTCCATTTTCTGAAGTAATATCTCATCAATAAACCACCTGTGTTTTAGATGTAGGATTTCTTCCCAATTTTGCAATGCAATGTCATGTCACATGTCAGCTTTTGCTTTACTTACATTATAGTTATCTGTGAATAAAATCAACTGTTTTCCTGTTTGCATATAATGTGTAATTATTTCATAACACCACATACAAAATATTTAAGGTAAAGTTGAAGATCCAAGACATGAAACTTTTCATTGGAGTTAATTATCCGTTTTCGTCAACCCAGCATTCACTACATCTTCAGAAGCATCAACAGCCTGCACAACCCCATTAATAAGCTCCAAAACATAACACATAACACTTCAGACTCCAGCGAGACCCCGCCAGCCCGCCCTTGAAATCACGCCAATCCAGCCCCTTTCCTCGAGGGCCAGAAATCACGCCCAGGAAATCACACCTCGACACTTTAGACCACGCCCACCTCCTCCCACGACCTCCCCGACACCCACATGACCCTCCCCCCGTAGAACACGTCACTCGTTTCTCCTCTCTTCGGATAATCGCGACCAATTTCTGTCTTATAGGACGCTTAAAACACGAGAAAAGGGGAGGAACTGGAGGGTCACCGCTGGAACACGAGAGACAGAAAAGGTAATGCGGGTGCTCACCTTCCTCTCGCGTCGCGCCGTTGCCAAACCTCTACTGATTTTTTTTTCTTTTTTTTTTTTTGATTTGTGACATTTTGAAGGGGTGTTTCTGTTATTGATTGGGTGGGGGTGGGGTAATTTAGTTCGTTGTTCTAAGGTCGTATGTTTTTTTGTGTTTTTGTTTGGTTGTGGGTTGTGTTTTTTATTTAATTTTATTCTATTATTTCCGTTTCATACCATTTAATCTATAATATTGTGAACTGATGAATGTTCTCACCTATGTGTTACTGTCGATATTGAATCTTTCTAGCTATTCTACCAAGAAGAGAAATATAGCCCAACCACACTCATAAATTGCGGGAAAACCAGCGAAAAGTCGTAACTACAAGACATTCCTGTGTTCAGTCACGTGGCACCACCGCACGTGACACTCGTATCCGTTCAAATCTCTGGGATGGACAAAGACTTATATAAATCTCAACACTTACATACATCATATATACATGAATACGTGTATGTACGCGCGCGCGCGTGTGCGTGTGAGTGTAGGTGCGTGCATGCGTGTGCAAATGCGCGTGTGTGTGCATATCCGTGTGTATGATACGGTTCACAAAATCGTTTCTTCTATTTCATGAATAAAGCGTGACGAATAAAAATGAGAAGTTTATTGCCATTACGAAGACAGAATCGAAATGCTATATATGTATATGTGTGTGTGTATGTGTGTGTGTGTGTGTGTGTGTGTGTGTGTGTGTGTGTGTGTGTGTGTGTGTGTGTGTGTGTGTGTGTGTGTGTGTGTGCGCGTGCGCGTGTGCGTGTGCGTGTGCGTGTGCGTGTGCGTGTGTGCGCATGCGTGCACTGAACAATTACATTTCTGAATGTATATTCAAAATTCCTTATTAGCATCCGGAAAGCGTTTCACTAACCGAGTCTTAAATTCCAGGTAAATGACCTATACAGTCAACATGACACCACTATCACCGTTACACACGGCCTTGTTACGTTACCAAAGTGTCAAATCAAGCTAGATTGACCCTCCCTCTGCCCTGTGTCATAGTACCATTTCAGGGACGCACTTGATGCAAAATAAGCTACCATTTATCGTTTAAAGTTGCCATCTCAAGGAGTATTCACGTACTTTGCCTTTACACGTGGTTTAAATTCAGTAGTCAGTCGTCACAACAAGGAGCAGACTTGTTTATCGAAAGGACCTGTCTCGAGTGTAGGGGCCGGGAGGGTGAGTGGGTCCACCAGGGAAGAGGGGAAGGGGAGAGGGGGATACCCAGCCGGCTGGGGGGCCCGAGGGGAGTCTGGCAGGGATGAGGGGATAGGGGAGAGGATGGGAGAGGGGGATACCCAGCCCCGCCTACCCCGTGAGACCCCTTGTGGTGGGCTGGTCCGTGTCAACTTTCAAGTCTGACAAACTGTAGGGGGAAAGGGTAGGGCATTTGAGGGGGGGGGGGGGGAGGTCTGGCTAGTAAAAGGGGTTCTCGTTAGCGGATCTGTTGTTTGTGATACTGTGGCTATTTTTACGTTTTCATTTATTCTTCTGTGAAAGCACTGACTCATTTATGTTAGAACTACCGATGTACTCCCCCTCCCCCCCGATATTTAAGGAGTAACAGCGCTGAGTACCCTTCGATTTGAAGTCTGTGAAAATCGTTTTATTATAATATACTTATGACAGGTTTCGCAATACCATAGCTGATTTCAACAGTTACTTTCTTTTATTTAAGTTAAATGGGCTGACAGTCCATAAATCAGTCAATCATAACAAAATCATTCAATAAGATCCCGGACCAGTCATCACTTTGAACACTATCGAAATTTCAATACGGAATCCGAGATCCTGTTGCCTCTCTACCCTGACAAGTGACTCCAAACAAACAAATCTATTCTATTATCTTTTTTTAAATACTACGAAAGGCGACGGTTGAAAGACACGGAGATGAAGAGCGGAGTGAATAATGTGTCACAAAAGAGTTAACACAGACCAGATGACGTTAGGGGATTGGCATGCGAGTGGGTGAGGCTTCTCGGGGTCTGCCTCTTCTCACGCCGCCGCGAAAATGATAAAAGCCGGGCAAAGTGGCCACGTTACCTCATAACAAGGCCGTTTAAGTGGAATCCAAGTGGACGCTGGGTGTCTCTCTGCAATCTCATAACTTTGCGGAATGGAGTTCGGTCCCCGCTGGTAAAATACTAGTTTCCGTACCGTTTCTTCTGGTTTGCCTAATGGTTAGCATGGGGAATGTGCAAACTCGTCAACCAAGCTCCATCTCCAACTGGGATTTGGCTGTTTCCCAATCGCTCGGACATCCATTTACAGTCGACGGGAATGAAGCATGCACCGAGAATTTCCTTGCCCGAGAAAGCCAGTCGGTCACGGTTAACCTGAACATCAACACTTTCAAAGATATTGAACCGCTTGGCCATGGCGAAGGAAAAAAGAGAGAAATATATCGTAGTTCGGGGATGACGATACCGATGCCGACTTTCACCCCGTTTAAATAGATCTTGAATAGCCAATACAGACAGAGAGTGAGGGTGTGGCCCTGACATGTATACAGAACCAGCAATCTAGCAGACAACATACAATTTAACGAGAGGCGTAGGATGACTCTAAGTGAAAGCCAAATTTCTCTGTCATGTGGATTCCATTTCTTTCTCTTTCAATTTGGTGACAAATCATGGGCCTCTTTCTTTCCAGGCTCTGTTTCCCAGCCATTCACACGATGGACACGAAAGGTGATCAAACCCATCACTGAAAGCGATCGTTTTTTTTTGTTTTTGTTTTAATGATTGAATTATGAGAAAAAAAAAAATCCCTTCGATGATTTCAAACCATTTCTTTTTCAGTGATTGACTTATTCGAGTGGCATTGTGAAATGAATATAGAAAACTTTTTCATTCTGATACTATTTTGAAAACTCCCTTGACATGACCAAGAGAAACAAAGTCATTATTCTTCCTCTGTTCACATCCAAGCCGAGTTAAAAATCTATTACGTCTAAACAAAACGGCTGATTGTGCTGATGCATGAGCACATATCTGAACCGCAAAACTTGGCTAGATAACGGCACTGTTGAGCAGAATCAACATACGGATCACTGGCCTACCTCTGGTGACGAGTGTCTTAAAGCGATTTTTTTCTTTTGATAATTGGAATGATTTTTCTTTTCCTTGATAAACGACTCATATTGTAGTACTCTTAACATCTCTCCGTCTCTATCACTCATTTCACTTCATGTTTCTCTCTGTCCCAGCCACCCCCTTTCTCTGTCATTGTCTCTGTCTCTCTTCGCCCCCTTTTCTCTCCCTCCATCAATTTCCCTCAGTTCTCTCACTTTACCTCTTTCTGAACACCATCCACTTTCCAAAATGGCACTACAGCATTTCCACGTGCTGACTGACTCAACAGTTCCCTCGCCACGGATTGTTGAACTGGCGTTTTGATTTTCACGCTCACCAAAGAAAACAGAAAAAAAAAAAAATACAAGTAAAACGTTATTTGAACGTTATTCATCTGGAGCGTGACTTGAAACGTTTAGGTCGACGAGCAGGTAACAGTAGATTGGAAATGAGTTTATGTTTGGTTACTGGTACCGTGTTTGATTTTCATGTTCAGAGTATATTGAAAACGGGTTTCATTGTTGTGTTTTATTTGGGTCGAGTTGTTTATGTCCGTTGGTAATATGTAACAGTATAAATGATGACCGATTTTATTTGTGTTAAAATACCATGTAAGAGTATATTGCAGACCTATATTTTCAGTTCCTGTTGTGTACTGGAAACCATTTTTGTTTACAGTTATCATGACTGATTGAATTTTATGTGTTTTTTTCAATTGAAAGAAACATATAAAATTCAATTGGGGTTAAACAAGAAAGATTATTGTCAACGAAAGTCATTGCGGAACTTATATCATGTTTTTAGAATGACATTTCCCTCTGGTCTCTCATATATAGAGATTCGAAATCTGCTCCGAATAGATACTGAGAATAATTAGAAAAATAAATGAAAGGAAAACAAGCGAAGAGTAATTAACAGATACCAGAATGCAAGAAAAAACAAACACAAACACATCGCCAATAAGAAAAAAAAAAAAAAAAAATACAGCAATTTCCTCCAAGGCCGAACAAGAGCCTGACAACCACTCTAGGACAGGAAGTAGATTACATACAAAAAATATTTTGGTCGCAAATACATCCTATCAAATAGAAGGGGCGGAGGCGGAGCAATATGACATGACAAGGATGACGTCACGCAAGATTCAACTAAGTCCATAAGGATTCATACCATTTAGATTAGGGCTAGGTTTAAATTAGGATGATTTTTTCCTTGTTAGATGTAAGAGGGTTCCCATGTTATTATATAATTCATGGTAATTTTTAGTACGCTATTGAGGTGCAAGCATCTTGTCTGTCTATATGCTGGCGCGCGCGTGTGTGTGTGCAAGAGAGAGATACGCGCGCGTGCTTATACTTTTTGTTTGCGTTTTCGTCCGTCCGTGCTTGCAAGTGCGTCTCTCTCCGAGCGTAGTAAGAAGCACAACACACAAAACCACATAAATATTTCCGACTCCACCCCCCCCCCTCCCTTTTTCGCCGTCCCAGAAGTCTCATCAAGACAGCATGTGCGAAGCTCCCCACCACCCCCACCCCCTACCCCGGCAGCCTTCACGCTACTTCCCCATGTGGGTCGATGGGGCCAGGGAGAGGGGCAGGGGAGGAGAGGAAGGGGAAGGGGATGAAGAAGAGAAAGAGAAAAAAAGGGGGAGGGGAAGGAGAGGATAAAGAAGGGAAATGGGAAAGGGAAGGGAAGGGGGAGGGGCTAGGAAGAGGGGAAGGGGAAGAAGGTTAAGGGGCCATGGGGAGGGAAAAAGAGGGAGTGGAAGATGGGGCTAAGGAGAGGGGAAGGGGGGGGGGAGGCGAGGATAAGAAGGGGAAGGGGAAGGGGAAATGGAAGGGACCTGAGGAAGAGGAAGGAGATGAAGAAATACAGAGGGGCCAGGGAGAGGGGGAGGGAAGGGAAGGGGAGAAGAGGGGGAATGGTATTGTCTTGTGTACCTTCCACTGAAAAAAGGACGATGGAAGCTTTCCGATTTGCCGCGGAGATCAATTACTTGGCCTTGTTCGCTTCATGGCCGAGCTAAGTGCTGGGTGTGTGCGTGTTATCCATTTCCGTTGCGGATTCAATAGGTCGAATTAATGTCTTAGAATCTAAACACGTGAATCCGCACACGCTGGCTCACAGATGCGCACGCACGCACGCACGCACGCACGCACGCACGCGCAAGCACGCACGCGCAAGCACGCACGCACACACACACACACACACACACACACACACACACACACACACACACACACACACACACACACACACACACACACACACACACAATAACGAAATTAACTCACAAGGCCACACATTCTGTTCGTGAACTATATACAAGACCCACTTAAACGGAAACAGTTAGCCACTTAGTCATAAACACACACAAAAAAAATAAGTTCTTACCCAAGACCCTGTACACGTAATATTGGAACACATCAAGGCTAATACAGCTGACATTAAGACGAAGTGTAACTGAGCATAAGTCTGAAAGGCATGAACTTTGAACTAAATTCGCTAAAATCTACCGGCGTCACGAAACATCACGTATAGGAGCCAGCCTTGTCATTATTAGACAGGATAGTTCAACGTCTTGCCTGACCGCTTGACACGTTATCCCGCCGTCGCAGAATACATAACACTGTCTTGCTCCTCCCCCTTGCTCCTTTTTTTTTTTGTTTACTTTTTTATATATTTTAGGTAATATACTTATTTTGATAATTTATCATTCGTCTGTTATCATTGTTTGGTTACAAATAATATTATAGTCATTCTTGTTCTTATTACTAGTATAATTATCATTATTATCATCATTATCATTATCATCATCATCATCATCATTACAATGACTATATTTTTTTCCTTTTCATTTATTGGTGATTTCTTTTACATTTGAGACACTAATTTTTCCTCGCTCGTTTCGGGTCGTTTCTTCCTAATTCAAGAACGACATACTGTGAGCGCCTAACTGGTCATTCGGTGGCCGGATAACTACTGTTAGGGTAGTTGTTAGAAACGACCAGATGCTGTTTTTGAGGGTGACTAATTGCTCGAATCACCAGCTGGTATTTTGTTATTTTGCCACTAAAAGACCTGGTCGTTCAAGTCGTCTGGTCCAACTGGGATCTACCTTAATAGTCGTCATGAAATGAAATGAAATGATCGCTCTAACCGCATGGATGGAAGTACATACATCATGAGAGGGGAAAATACGCGATGGTAAGGAGGAGGAGGAGGCGGTGGAGGAGGAGGTGGAGGGGGAGGAGGAGGAGGAGGAGGAGGTGGAGGAGGTGGAGGTGGAGGTGGAAGTGGAGGTGGAGGTGGAAGTGGAGGTGGAGGTGGAGGTGGAGGTGGA
>NC_061834.1:8596553-8599053 GCF_019202785.1 Penaeus chinensis | reverse complement strand
GAACTGCCTAGCAATAATAGGAAAATAGAAGAATCCATGACACCATTGTTATACATGACGTACATAATGCCATCATTACAGCAACAAGGAGCAGCGCCCGCCCGACTTACGTAGTGCACCTCGATGGACTTGATGGACTCGAGCGTCTCGTCCTCGTCGTAGGTGAGCGTGTACAGGTCGTTGACGTAGATGCTCTCCACCTTGTACTGGCGCTTGTACCTGGGGAAGTGCTGCGAGCGCCTCAGGTTGGCGGCCAGCGTCGGCGGGAGGCTCTGCAGCTCGGTCGCCTTGTCCCGCCCTTCGCCGCGCGGGGTGGTCAGGCTCTGGAACCTGTCGAAGCGGGGCAGCGGCGCCAGGGTGGAGGCCATGCTGCTGCCGCCGGAGAGGGACGTCCTCGCCGACGAGCCTCCCGGGACCTCCAGGAGGTTGACCTCGTCCTCGACGGACGTGATCGAGGGCGGGATGTGGCCGACCGACTGGAGGAGGTTGACCTCGTCCTCGACCGATGTGATCGAAGGCGGCACGGAGGTGGAGGCCTGCGAGCGACCGCCCTCATCCTCGACGAGGCTGCTGACGGAGGGCGGGCCGCTGTCGTGCTTGCCTGAGGTGGGCGGGCTGGAGGACCGGAACACAGGGTTCTCGCCCTCGACGGCCGCCTCCGCTTGCTCCGAGACTTCGTTCACGGTCATCGCTGGCGCTCAGAGCATGCCGCGCGCCCAAGGAATGGCCTGGCGTGAGGAACGGGACAGCGGGGATCAGCGGAACAGCCTCGGCAGGGGGACAATAACGCGGCTCCGGCGGTGCGTCAAGACTCCTCGTTTCGGGACGCCGAATGGCGAGGCTAATTGGCCCGTCTCCCTCCCTCCCTCCCTCCCTCCCTCCCTCTCTCTCTCTCTCTCTCTCTCTCTCTCTCTCTCTCTCTCTCTCTCTCTCTCTCTCTCTCTCTCTCTCTCTCTCTCTCCCTCCTCCTCTCTCTGTCAATAATAATTAATAAAAAAATGAAAAAAAACCGCTCTATATTTCCCCTAATTCAAAATCGAAACAAAGAAACGGCTTTCGGGATCAAACCAGAAGGAGCTTTACCGCATGATTGACTGTGCATGACGACTCGCATGGCGGAATAGGTCCGGGACCAAACAGGACAAAACTGGAACTTATCCTGGAGTTCAAACACACGCACGCGAAAGCACACACACACACACACACACACAACTATGGAAACACATTCTTCGTGCACATATGTACACACCATCCGCAAGAGCACTGAATCTCACTCATGTGCACATCCGACGCCCGTACTCAGATTCGCACAGACGGACAAGGACACACACACACACACACACACACACACACACACACACACACACACACACACACACACACACACACACACACACACACACACACACACACACACACGAGACTATCGCAGAAACGTGTTTTTCCTTCGATAAACGACGTCGTTTTATCACCATAAGAACCTCGTGGTAACATGTACAAATTAGCGAGATTACAATGGTCACAACAGCATAGGAAAAAGAGAACAATAATGCATGTAATTCTACCGAGATGAGAGTCACCTTCACGGGTTCGTTACTCGTGGTATCCGCACACACAAAGCGACACACAATTAATAACTTTTATTCACTGCATAGTGTTTTTGTTCAATTCAATATACTGTGTCAGTTAATATATTGTACATTATAATATGCTGTGCATTATTTTATATTGTACAGTCAATATTTTTTACATTTTAACATGCTGTACAGATAATATGTAATATTTTGTACACTAAACATTGTACAAATGTTACACAATTTTCACCACTGTACTTATTACACTTAACGGAGGTACGTCACTGTGTTCTTCGGTTTAAAACCTTATCTTACTATCAATATATCACATATCACTCGCATATATTGTCAAATATTCAATATATATATAGGAACACAACCGCCATCTACGTCAGATTTCTCTAAGTCACGTACTCCTAGCGAACCTGTCTGATCACGCAACAGATACAGCTTCACATATTCGACTATGTACAGTTATCTACAGCGCACCGACAAGTAATTTGTACATCTTATAAGGTTTCATTTTTGGCGGATTAGTTTCACCGTTCATATGACGAAAAGAAGCCAAATAAACACACTCGAACATCACATATTATTTCCCCATCGGTGCTTTCCCTCTCTTTCCCCCCCGAAGTTTCCACATCTCAACTACACTTAAAATACACGCAACACACAAGCGCTCATTAACCTTCACGTATGGACGAGGATCAAAGAAATGTATCTATCTTCCTTCTTTTCTCTAAATACTTCGCGACGAGGAACGTTTATCCAGTCAAAAGTTATCGAAGAGTTCCGATCTGGATTCCAGTAGAGAGCGCACAGTATACAGAAGGGCGACTGCTCGCACTGCCGTTCCAGCGCCCGACGCGTTTCCACGCTCAGCTGACGGCCGCGAGTGTGGTGACGTCACGTCCGGTAAGAAGGCG
>NC_061834.1:8579053-8591553 GCF_019202785.1 Penaeus chinensis | reverse complement strand
AGGGTGACAACAGTATAATGAGAGTGACGTTACTCACACACACAAGTATGAGAACAGCTGGTGTAACATTACCCAGTCGCATGCTGATTCTCCGACACCACTCTTCTCACGGACCTCAATTCTTGCCACATCACTAAATACACTTGTCTCATTTTCCTTCTCTCTCTTTCATTCATGTTGCCACATCCTTTTTTTTTTTTTTTATACAAGTAGGAAGAACCAACACTTTTTCTCTATTCACCCAAAAGCCCCCCATGGAACCCTCATGACCCCGTGACATGCAGCAACTAACGCCTCCTTGCTCCTCATGGCACTGCGAGTTGACAGTTGCTGTATTCGTCCGCGTTCCTGAGAAATATTTTGCGAGTTCCAGGTCACGGCGACAAGACCAGGATTCGCGAATTTAAACAGTCCTTTTTTTTTAAAACACAAACGGAGAGAGAAATAAAATCATCACCGTTTACCTATTGTCTCTATTTCCTCTTCCATCCTAACAGCTGTTGCGTAGGTCTCTCTCTCGCTAGGGTCGGTGGTGAGGCTGTGTTTGTTGTACGCGAGTGACTACTGGGGGCTGCGTGTGTGATCTTTGTACACAGGATCCATCTCACAAGGAACCGATGCATTGGAAACCGTTAGCTTGCTTTGGCAGACTTTTTTTTTTGCTGCTTTGATCAGTTAGGGAACTTTTTCGATATTTTTTCTTCTTTACTGATCAATTACGGGATTTTTTTCATTACTGTTTTCATCATTCATCAATTAGAGGATTGTTTTTCGTTTCGCTTACTCGCTCTCGTACGCGCAGATTAAGTTGAATTATCCTTGTATTTAGTTACTGTGTAGTCAAAATTGTCATATCTCGTGGTGTCCCGAAACCCCAAGCAGACTGAGAAATTCCCAGGTATTATTTTGAATGATATTTCTTAATCAATCCAAAATTAATTTTACCATTTTCATACAAGTTTCCCATTCTCTTTTAAGGTTATGTGAAAAAAAATCTAAACGTTGACTCGTTTTGCAGTTCTAAATCGCAGAATCTTCCGTTCCTTTCCAGAATGCTGCGTTGGTCTCTCCCTTTCGACTAAGTCTTCCTTCACATCCATCAGTATCCCAGATATCCCGACACGAGCTCTAAATTAAACTCCCTTCTTAATACATCTCCGGTCACCACAAGCTCTAAATTCAGCTTCCTTATCTAACACATGTCTGGTCACAAGAAGCTCTAAATTAAGCTCTCTAATTGAACACATCTCTGGTCATCACAAGCTCTAACTCAAGCTCCCTTTTTAGCACGTCCTCGGTCAACAGGAGCTCTAAAAAGCTCCTTAGTTAATCCACCTGTGCTTCCTGTTTCACGAATCAATCCTCGCCTCACAAATCACTTCGGATTTCCTTGCCGACGCGAAGGTAGACGAGCAGGAGGACGAGGATGCCCAGCGCAAGGACGAGCACGAGACCGAAATCCAAGGACCAGAGAAGACTGTCCCTCGCGAGCGTGTCGGCGGCGTCGGCTATCGGGGCGCAGGAGTCGGGGGGAGGGGGGAGGGGGTTGGGCTTCAGCGTCGTCGGGGAAATCGGGTCGGAAGTGGTGCGTCCAGCCACGTGCATCTTCACAACTGCGGGGGGATTTTAGAAGCGCCTCCTTCCAGCTTCAGATTATTGTTATTTTAATATCTAATGCGTTTTCAGAAGGCACACGCACACTATAGATTTCGTGGTGTTTTCCGCGCAAGGGGGAGAGGCTGCTGCGGACACGGGAGGAAGATGAGAGGAAGAGCAGGAAGAGGAAGAGGAAATGCCTCGCGAGCCGTGCGGAGAGCAGAGTCTTCCCCGCGGCAGTGGCCCCTCTTGCACAGCCCCTCTTGAGAAAGAGGTCCTGCGCGCTGCGACTCGGCCCGGGAGCGGACCCCGTTGCCCTTGGAAACTGGGATAACGCACACGGGGTAAACAAAGACACAGCCATTCACCTTATCAATAAAATTGGGCGAGCGGGCACGTTAGGAAGCAGGTGCGGACGACGCTTCGCCCCGGCCTCCTTCCCTCGCGGCACGAGAGACGCACACACGGCCGGGACACGCTCGTCGCTGCACTCGGGACGCCGGGTTCCGGGGCGCCGTCGGACCGGACCAACCTGTCCCGGTGCGAGGCTCTTCCGGCTGGACGGCTCTTCGTCCTCGGAGCGGCTGTCGTTTTGATTTCACTGTTGCAGTCATTATGCACAAATATTTAGCACAAACAACACACAGACACACACACACACACACACACACACACACACACACACACACACACACACACACACACATACACACACACACACACACACACACACACACATACACACACACACACACACACACACACACATACACACATACACACACACACACACAATATATATACACATATACATACACTCATACAGATAGACAGACTTATGCACGGCCTACAATGTAAACAGGCGCAAGAGGAAAAACAAAAACAGAAGCCACGAGATTTGCGCGCACACATCCCTCCAAAGCCGAGAGCACTCTTTCAACTTCCATCAAAATAAAGCGCTTTACCAAAATCCCCTTGTAAGCAATTATCCCAGAAAAAAACGGCCGTGGACGAATCATAACAAACTTTACAAACAAAACAGATTTCTTGAATATCATATATTATGAGATGGAATCACGAGAGAAAAACAAACAAAAACAAAATCAATTAAATCAAATAGAAATCTAACAAAGAAACACTGGGAGTCTCACAGGAGGGGAAAACGACGGCCGGGTATTGACTATAACTAGAGAGAGAGAGAGAGAGAGAGAGAGAGAGAGAGAGAGAGAGAGAGAGAGAGAGAGAGAGAGAGAGAGGGGAGAGAGAGAGAGAGAGAGAGAGAGGAGAGGAAGAGAGAGAGAGAGAGAGAGAGAGAGAGGGGGGGGAGAGAGAGAGAGAGAGAGATGAGAGAGAGAGAGAGGTGAGAGAGAGAGGGAGAGAGAGAGGGAGAGAGAGGAGAGAGAGAGGAGAGTGAGAGGGATGGAGAGAGAGAGAGAGAGAGAGGAGAGAGAGAGAGTGAGAGAGAGAGAGAGAAGAGAGAGAGAGGAGAGAGAGAGAGAGGAGAGAGAAGTAGGAGAGAGAGAGAGAGAGAGAGCCTGTTAGAGGAACGACTAGCTGTCATTGGGTGGATGGTGGATAGGCGGAAGGGAGATAGAGAAGCTTAAAAACGACTTATGAATAATTTAACTTTTCTATCTTTCTCTCTCTCTCTCTTTCTCTCTCTCTTCTCTCTCTCTCTCTCTCTCTCTCTCTCTCTCTCTCTCTCTCTCTCTCTCTCTCTCTCTCTCTCTCTCTCTCTCTCTCTCTCTCTCTCTCTCTCTCTCTCTCTCTCTCTCTCTCTCTCTCTCTCTCTCTAATGAATCGCGATGAGGTTGTGATTTATTGACAAATTAATAATCAGTAAAGAAGTATATGGGAATTAATCAGAGAAGCCCTAATTAAGAAGCCTCGTACGTTTTCGGGTGTAAGTCTACGGAATTCCGACGCCCAATTTCAGCTACCGCTGATTATCAAAAACAAGACTACAAAGTTCGTTCTTGGAAATGTGCACTCGACGGAGTTCGCAAGGCCGTAAGAGCGCACAAGGATGGGCAACCACTCAACCGCATTCGCATAATATGGAAAGGAGAGCAACCATCTCCCAGTACATATAACTTTTTCGGAAAGTGCTTGTCCGCCACGTGCAGCCGTGGAGGGCATCCCCTTGATATGCAAACTGCATGGGAAGTGGTCATGTTGCAAAGTACTGCAAGGGTAAGACGCTGCGCAGCATGTGGTGACCAACATACTAGCAGGGAGTGTCCTCGCAGTGCTGCAGGACAAGAGAGTACCACAGATGCAACAGCCTTTATCCCATCATGCTTCAGGTGTGGGATCACAGGTGCGGTACAGCTGCACAACTGGAGGAGACGTTGGATAAGATGATGCTGATCCCCACAGAGGCCATCCCGGGCTTCACAGTTGCCCTGCTCTCTGAATTGAAGACGAGAACTCTCAAAGAAAAAGGGCCCTCCAACACCCCATGCACCGAGGGGAGTCAAAGACCCAATTCTGGCCAAGGAACAAACGAGTTCAGGAGCTTGCTAATAAGGATAATATGACGTCAATTAATCTTATGCGGTTTATGAAAGCCAACAAAGAATTAAGAAAATGAAAAACTCAGCTTCGTAGAAAATACTGGGAACAATTCTTAGCAAGTATTAATAATCGAACTTTTGTAGCTGACGTTGGGGAAAAATAATAAGCTGACAGGTAAAGCTCTTACAACACCGCGCTTTCACAGTCCACACGAACAGACTAATATGGAGCTAGAGCAGTGGGCCGGGAATTCTCACTTGAACTCACTTTCACAATGGATGACTTATGTATCGTATAGATGTTAGGTTATCCTCCAGACTGTATGGATTTCTCCCAGGACGTCGCAGTCAGCACTGTTTTGCAGAGTACTTAACACACTCAAACTCAGGTATGCAAACAGTATTTCTTGATCTCCAATCTGCCTTTGATATTGCAAAAAGAGAAATGATCCTTGAGCAACTAGCTAGTCTTGGTATTTTGGAAAAAATTGTTTAGCTGGATTCAAATGTATTCATCGAATCGATCGGCTTAGATTCTCTTCAGGAGTATTAAGAGTACTCGTACAAAAGTGTTTGAACTCGGCACACCTCAGGGAGACGTACTTAGTTACATGCTATTTAACATCATAATGCATAGATGACTAGACGATATACCACTTGAGGACAATGACTCCATTATTTGCTATGCCGATGATATTTGCATTAAAGCTTCTACTGTGGAGAGATATATTTTCAGCAAGGGCTACTAAATGTGGCTTGATAATCTCGACTGAAAAAAAACAAGGCACTTAACCCAAAGACAATCCCTCTGCTAAGGTTTCATATAAATGGCGTTAAGCTAGATCTTTGCCACCAGTACAAATACATCAGGGTGATTGTCAGTGATGCAGAGGTCGTCAGAGACCTGAGGAAAAGGCTGTGGGAGCGGCTCAGTCACTTAACATGGTATCAATATCAAGACTTTTACCTATCATACATACGGTCAGTCATAGATTATCATGCATTGCCCCTAGTAACGTTCAGGGAATCAGAGCTAGATAGTTTAGAAATTGCTCAAAATGAGGTCATGAAGATGATTCTCGGTGCCCCTAAACAACGGAGATTGTGAATAAGAGAATAGAACTTAAAAATTTACCCTCTGTTTACGAAATAACATTATACAAATATACCACATTTAGTATCAAATAAATTAGAAAACCCCTCTTTGTTCCAAAGAGTTCCAAAGACAATTAAAACAGAATAGTGGAACTAACTTTGAATGACAACATCGATGACTACAAGCAAACATTTGTCTTAGTTGAATATGCTAAGATAAGACACTAATTGAACGTTCTGCTCCACGTTATATATGAAAACAATATTTTGCAGCACCAGGATTGTAACAGGAAGGTTCGTGACGGCTAGCACTACGCAAATTGAGTTGGCAGGAATGCTCATGGCCACCGAAATTGAATCAAGGTTCAGAGGTCATTTTACCGCGATTCACAAAGTGCTCCCCAGGCTCTGAACACTCGAAACAAAGATGCAGGAAATATTCCAAATGACATCAGGATAAAAGTGTATCGTGCAAAAGAACGAGTCCTAGGCATGGCCACAAGGCAGTGTGATATTGTGATCGCAAGAATCAGGCTTGGATATAAATCGCATGGGTAGGTCAGCACAGTTTGCAGTGTCGAAGAAACTAAGTGTAAACTACGTAATGAAGAATGTAAGCGAACACTTGTACATTATATCTCAGAGTGTCATGTGTTACAGCCTTTCAGACTACCTACCATGAGGCACGGAGAACTATGTAACTATTTCACATCATATGGTGTCATAGAAGATATACTTATTAATATGATAAAATAAGAGAAAGACATATAAACAGTGAACGTAACAAATAAAATAAACGAAAACAAAAAGGAAAAGCTCTTAAAAACAATAATCTGAGAAGAATGAACGAAAAATAACATGAGATTTACTTTAATAATTAAATTTTCCTCATCAAAAAAAAAAAAAAAAAAACGAGTAGAATAAACCAAGACAAAAAAAAAAAAAGGTCACGAAAAAAAAAAAATCTTTCCCTTTAATCGTCTCGTATTTTTTCGTTCAACATTAAACATCAACCTTATCTTTATGTTCATCTCGTTACTTACGAATTATGATGACAGGGCACTGCAAGTCGCAATTAAGTGAATGATTGAAAAGGCAAGTGGGAGATGGTGATACATTTGATAATTGGGACGGTTGATAAATAGTGAGACAGGTGGTTGGTTGATGTGGTGGAGGGAGGGGAAGGGGAAGGGAAGGGGAGGGGAAGGGGAGGGGAAGGGAGAGGGAGACAGAGGTAAACAGATAGATAGATAGATAGATAGATAGATAGATAGAGAGAGAGAGAGAAACGAAAAAAGGAAAAGAGAAAGAAATAAACAAAAAGAGACACAAAAATAGAGAATATAGAAAATAGAAAAAAAAGAAAAAAAGAGAAGAAATAGACAGAGAAAGAGAGAAAAAAACAACAACAAATCAACAGAGAAAGCAACAAAAAAAAAAAAAAAAAAAATCAAACATAATGAAAAGAAAGAGAAAAAAACAAGAGCACACAAGAGAATCAGCTAAAAACACACACAAGGAAATGACAAAGACAAGAAGGGACGAACAAATCGAAGTGTTTAAATAGGTCACTAGTGATTCATGAGCGAAATTCCCCAGGTTGGAAATACCTAGTTTTTTTCTTTTTTCTTTTCTTTTCCTTCTTTTTTTTCCTTCGTTACGAGTCGGAAAGTGTACTGAGTCACTATTTCATTAAATGTTCTCGGTGGTCATTTATTTCAAAATAAGTATGTAGCATTATTTAAAAAAAAAAAAATCGTGTCAAAATACAGTTTTCGAACTTATAACGAAGGTAAGTAAAGTTTTAATAATCTAATGATTTTAATAGTAACGTTTTAATAATTTAATAATACAGGTTTGATAAGTTAATAATTTTAATAATAAAGTTTGAATAAATTAATAGTTTTAATAATTATTATTGAATTAATTTTGCTCTCGGAGTAAACACGCTTCTCTCTTGTTCTTCCTTCTCTCTCTGCCTCTTACTTTCAGTATTACATTTCTCCGATTTTTATGCGTCTTTCATGTTTGTCTTTGTTTCTCTCTCTCTCTGTCTGTCTCTCTCTCTCTCTCTCTCTCTCTCTCTCTCTCTCTCTCTCTCTCTCTCTCTCTCTCTCTCTCTCTCTCTCTCTCTCTCTCTCACTCTCTCACTCTCTCACTCTCTCACTCTCTCACTCTCTCTTTCATCCCATTCTCTCTCTCTCTCCCTCCTCCCCCTCTCTCTCTCTCTTGTTCATCCCCTTCTCTCCCCCTCCTCTCTCTCGCTCTCTCTCTCTCTCTCTCTCTCTCTCTCTCTCTCTCTCTCTCTCTCTCTCTCTCTCTCTCTCTCTCTCTCTCTCTCTCTCTCTCTCTCTCTCTCTCTTTCGCTCTTACGAGATCACAGCGCCACCAATTAACGTTGCCTCCCGGATTCCACCTTACCAATAAACGGCCTAATTATTAGGCCTAAATTTTCCCCGACGACTAATGATATGGCACTCATGTTTGAAGTGAGGGTGACAAGATCTCTCGTCGCGGTCTGCTGGTGGGTAAACATGCACTCATGTACATTGAGTGCATATGTGTACAGTAGATACATACGGAGATGTTTACATTGAGACGTATTTAAAGTAGATATCCATTATCTACATTATCTGCCCTTCCTTATACGCATAATGGACACAGGCATATACACATGTAAATACATAGAAATAGGCGAAGGCACATACTCACATGCATACACACGCACGCACGCACGCACGCACGCACGCACGCACACACACACACACGCACACACACACACACACACACACACACACACACACTCGCTTTTTCCTTCAAAGATACGAACGGTAAATTACCTTATCCTCACGAGATGTGTACAATTTGGTCTCAATAACTTTAACAAAGTAAAAGAAAAGAAAAACAAAAATCCCTAAAGCAACAACAAAAACCAAACCAAACAAAAGAGAGACGAAATCCTCACCTTCCTCATCATACTCATCGTCGTATTGGAAATCGTCCATGTTGGAGAAATCAAAGTCCGACTTGATGAGACGCTTAATGGGCTCCACCGCCCGGCTAATTATGTTCATTTTGCTTTTCGTCCTCCCCTGCATGTGGGCAGCTCTTTTCGACCACTCAGCTACGGGGGTCAATTATGTATGTGTATCTTTTGTTTTTTGTTTACGACTTGATGGCTGTTTTTCGTATAGTATTGGTTTCCTTTTCCGTTTTCTTTCTGTTTGCGTTTCGTTTTCTTTTTATTTCTGAATCGCACTGTTTGAATTATCTCATTTTCCAACACTTTTTTTTTTCTTCACTTATTTTGTAGGTCACACAGGTGGCACTAATCAACTGTTTCTTTGAAATTGGCACCCAGTTGGCACTGCCATTCTTCCTCTAAATGTGCCAGGCTGATCGAAACGTTTAATTACATAATGATACCTGTTCGCTGAGGTAAGGAAGAAAACATAACATTGAAATGTGAACCGAATAACCTTTTAAAAGAAGAAATTCACATCCTCTTCCGAACTTGAAAGCTAGAATACATTTTCCTTTATTCTGCATTACTTCCATCACCTGTCGGATCGGGGCAACCGCGCTGTTCCTCTGGTTACCATGGCAACATCCCAAAGACTGAAATCGTCTTAATAACAAAAAACACACACAAGCAAAAAAGCGCAACACAAGAGGCTATATACAAAATATTCCACGTCGGCTGTGCTTGCCATGTCCTATCTGATTTTGCTTTTCGCGTGCAATGTTGCTGCTTGTGAAAGTGGGCGAGAAAAACCTGATGGTCCGTCTCTTGCAACTGAAAATCCCAACAAACGCACGCACGAACACCCGTGTAAACACATATATATTATGTCTGTTTCTCTCTCTTTCTCTTTTTTTCTCTCTCTCCCTCTCTTTTTCTCTTTCAAACACACACACACACACACACACACACACACACACACACACACACACACACACACACACACACACACGCACGCACGCACGCACACACACACACACACGCACGCACACACACCCAGGCGCACATCCTCCCCATAAACACTATTCCAGTGAGACCACAACTTGACTTCTTCCCAACCGACGCTCTTTCCCTCTCCCACCTTTATCCTCCCTAGTCTTTCTTCCTTATTTTCTCACCTTTCCCTATTTACCTATCCTCTTCACCTCTTCTCTCCCTTTACCTTTCCCTTTTCATCGTCACACCCTCTTTTCCCCTTCCTCACTCCCTTTCTCACCAACCCTCCTTCTTCCCCCTTCCTTCTCCCTTCTTCCCCTTCCCCTCCCCAATCTTCCCCTACCCACATCCTCCTTCCCCTTCTCCCCCCCCTCCCCCCCAAGGAACCTGTCAACACCGCGGGTTCACGCTGGTAATTAACAGGTCATCACTCACTTCCGGGTCAAGGGAGAGGGACCTGCACGCCCGACTGTAGGGGAAGTTATGGGGGAGAAATGGGAGAAAATATGGGGAGATTGGGGGAAAAGATGAGAGGTGGGGGGAAGATGGGGGGATTGGGGGAGGTGGGAGCTGAGGGAGGAAGGGGAGGTGGGGAAAGAGGCGGGGGAATAGCGTAAGAGGGGAAAAGACTTCAATTTCTTGAACAGTAAATCATCTTTTTATCTTATAGAACAATTAAACAAAAAAGATAACAACGAAAAATAGTGGAACGGAGTCATGTGGAGAGGGGAGGGGAGGGGGAGGGGGGAGGGGGAGGGGGAGTGGGGTGTGGGGTGTGGGGGGGTATTATGGCTCAAGGATGTTACGGAAAGTCTGGCGGAGGGAGGGAGGGAGGGAGGGGGGTGAGGGGAAGGGGGAGGGAGCCGTGTTATTCGTAGATCTACGCAAAGACTCTTACGGGTTACCATAGCAACCAGGAGAGTCTAAAAGAAGGGGGGGGGGAGGAAACAGCTTCACCTTGATTGCGGAAGCGAGATTTGTCATTTCTTTTTCCTCTTCTTTCTTTCTTTCTTTCCATCTTATTTCTTTATTTTCTCTATCGCTATTTATCCCCCTCATTCTCCCTTTGTAACTTATTTTCCTCTCTTTCTTTTCATCGGTTATTTTATTTTCTCTATCGCTATTTATCCTATTCACTTTCCATTTAACAACTTCAATTTCTTTTCCTCTTTTTCTTTCTTTTCATCTTTTACGATATTTTCTCTATCGATAGCTATCCCCTCTATCCTGTCTTACATATATATTATTATAAAAAAAAAGGTCTGTATCGAAACATTTCCAACATTAAAATTTTCTTATTATTTACTACGTTATTTTCTCTTCCATCAATGATCACAATTATCTTTAAAAAACAACAACACATTTTCGAAGGTCATATCCACAAATATTTTATCTTTTTCTTTCTTTCTCTTTTAAACACTTCTAAACTCCCTGAAGTTCGGAATTCATCTGACCTTGCCAAATGACCCCACGCACGAGGTCACGTGACCATTTTCCCCTATTTTCTCCCATTCTCAGAGCAACAGTAATTCCATAGGCCTAGGCTCGCCGTGAAATCCGGGCTGTCACCGCCGGCAAGACTTATCGAAGCCCTAAATCTCAAGGGAAATAAACACATCTATTATTTTTTTTCCTTCCTCTTTTCACTCTTCGCTTTCTTCTTTTTCTTTTCTTCTTTTCTTCTTCTCTTTCTTCTTTTCCTTTTTTTCCCTTCTCCTCCTCCTCTTTCTTTTTTTTTTTCTTCTTCTTCTTCTTCTTCTTCTTCTTCTTCTTCTTCTTCTTCTTCTTCTTCTTCTTCTCCTCCTCCTCCTCCTCCTCCCGTTTCTTCTTCTTTCTCTCCTTTTCCTTGTCTTTATCGTTGTTCCTCTCCTTCTGTCACATTTATATTACAAACCATGACTCATCATACTTTAAGGAAAAAACGAAGGTCAAAAAAGGAAAAAAAAAAAAATGAATAAGAACGAGAAAAAAAGAGAAAGGAAAAAAAAACAGGGATGGAGAGATGGAAAAAACAAGATGGATGGAGATAGAGAGAAAAAAAAACCAGACAGATAAAGACAGAGAAAGAGAAAAAAAAATCTTTATTCACGTATCCCCGACAGAAACCCGAGGGAGTCATGTATCCGGGCACGTGAGAGCAAGAAGGGCACGAGGGAACCAAAGAAAGACCTTATTCTCTCTCTTCCCCCTCCCCCCCTTTCCCCCTCTCCCCCACCCTAAACAAGACGAAAAAAGAAAGAAAGAAAGAAAAAGTTCCTTTAAACTGCTCAATCTGTAGGACATTGTTCGCTTATCTCGATGGTCTGACGGTAATTCCGATCGCTATCGTTTCAGACACACTCGCTAGGCTTACGGAATGTTTCGTGATGTTTTTCATTTCTTTTTCTTTATTTTTTGTTTGTTTTGTTTGAGGGGAGATGGGCGAGTGAGAAGGGAGAGGGAGAAAGGGAGAGGGAGGGGAAGGGAGAGGGAAATGGAGAGGGAGAGGGAGAGGAAGAGGGACAAAGGGAGGGACGAGGGGTGGGAGGTAAGAAGGAGGGTGGAGGGGAAGGAGAACAGGGGGAGGGAGAGAGGGAGGGAGGGAGGGAGGGAGGGAGGGAGGGAGGGAGGGAGGGAGTGAGAGTGTGAGTGAGAGAGAGAGAGAGAGAGAGAGAGAGAGAGAGAGAGAGAGAGAGAGAGAGAGAGAGAGAGAGAGAGAGAGAGAGAGAGAGAGATAGAGAGAAAGAGAGAGAGAGAAAATAAGAAGAGAAAAAAAAAAGAAAACAAAAATACCACTAATAAAGATATGGATAAAAAAAAAAAAAGTCACACATTAACAAAAACATCCCTCCAACACCCTCGGCGAAAACACGAACAAAAAACGAAAGAAAAATTTAAAAACATAAAAAAATAAAGACTCCATAACCGAAGACTAAACGACCGAGGCTTATAACGAGTCAGTTTTCCTTTCAGAGCCAATTAAGGGTCGATGGGGTTGAGGTGACGAGGGAACGGCGGCGGGCGGTCAGCTGATGGCGGTTCCCTTCGCCACCCCCTCCCCCCACTGCTGTCCTTCGCGGAGTCCGTTACAGTTTCGACACCAGCTATGATTTGAATTCAACAAGCCTTGGGTGAATGGGGAGGGAGAAGGAGGGGATGAGGATTTTTTTTCTTTTTTTTTAAGTCTTCTTGGTTCCTTCTTCTCTCCTCTTCTCTGCTTTTTCCCTTCCGTTCCTCCATTCCACGCTCTCTCTTCATCTGTCTCCTAGATCTCCCTTTTCCTTCTTTTTCCCTTCCCTCCCCCTCTCTTTCCCCCAACCCACCCCCGTTCAAAGCGTAGTGCGGAATATGTATTT
>NC_061834.1:8571492-8573992 GCF_019202785.1 Penaeus chinensis | reverse complement strand
TTCTCAAGGTGGAAGGGACGAGATAGGGGGACGAGGCTGGAGAGAAGGGAGGAGGGGTAAGGCGGGGTAAGGAAAGGATAAGAAGGGATAAGGAAGGGTAAGGAGGAGGGGTAAGGAGGCGGTGTAAGGAGGAGGGGAGGAAGGGGGAAGAGGGGGGATGATAAGGGCGGATTGAGGTGTCTTTAGAAAATGTTTCACACGCTATTCATTGCGATAATGCAGATACGAAATTTCTCACGCGCTACGAGAGGGGACAAGTGGGAGGGGGAGGGGAAAGGGGGGAGAGAGGGAAGGGGAAGGGAGAGGAGGGGGAGGGGGAACGAGGGGAAAGAGGGAGGGGTAAGAGAAGGGGGAGGGGGACGGAGGAAAAGGAGGGGAGGAGGGGAAGAGGAAGAGAGGGAACAGGAGGAAAGGGGAAAGAGGAAGAGGAGAATGAGGGGGAAGGAGGAAAATGAAGGGAGGAGGGGAAGGGAGAAGGAGAGGAAAAAGAGGATGACGAACGATAAGGAGAGAGGGAAGGGGAAGAGGGAAAGTGAAGGGGGGGGTAAGGAGGATTAGAAGAGGGTTAAAAGACGAGAAAGGGATAAAGCGAAGGTGAAGGAAGGAAGAAAAAAAAAAAGAAGAATGAAGTGAAAAGTAATGTCAAAGACGAATAAAGAAGACAACAGGAAACATAAAGAAATGAATTAAAAAATAAAAATACTAAGAGAGTAGTAGTAGTTATGTAGTAGTAGTAGTAGAAGAAGAAAAATAAAAAGGAAAAGAAGAAGAAAGAAGAAAAAAAGAAAAGAAGAAGAAGAAGAAGTAGAATAAAGAAGAAAAAGAAGAAGAAGAAAAAAAGAAGAAAAAGGAAAATAAGAAGAAAGAAGAAAGAAGAAAAAGGAAAATAAGAAGAAGAAATAGAAGAAAGAAAAAAAGAAGAAACAAAAAAGAAGAAGAAGAAAGAAGAAAAAGAAGAAGTAGTAAGAGTAGAAGAAACCGCACGTTATCCGGAGATGAATTCGCGAGAAACAAAATCCGCTCGAGACGGGAGGGGGAGGGGGCGGCAGAGGGGGTCGCATCCGAGGGGAGGGGGGGGGGAGAAAGGGGCATGGGGAAGAAGGGATAAAGGGTGGCGAAGGAGGAATAAGGAACAAGGGATAAAGGAGGGAGAACAGGAATAAGGAACAAGGGATAAAGGAGGGAGAACAGGAATAAGGAACAAGGGATAAAGGGTGGTGAAGGAATAAGGAACAATGGATAAAGGAGAGAGAAAGAGGAATGAGTAATAAGGGATAAAGGGAGGAGAAATAGGAATAGGCAACATAGGATATAGGGAGGCTTAGGAGGAATAAGCAATAAAGGGAAATGTGCAATGAGAGGAAGAGAGAGAGAAAGAGAGAGAGGGGGGGAGAGGGAGAGAGAGAGAGAGAGAGAGAGAGAGAGAGAGAGAGAGAGAGAGAGAGAGAGAGAGAGAGAGAGAGAGAGAGAGAGAGAGAGAGAGAGAGAGAGAGAGAGAGAGAGAGAGAGAGAGAGAGATAGAGAGTGAGAGAGAGAGTGAGAGAGAGAGTGAGAGAGAGAAAAAGAGAGAAAGAGAGAAAAGAGAGAGAAAGAAAGAGAGAAAGAGGAGAAAGAGAGAGAGAAAGAGAGAAAGAGAAAAAAGAAAGAGAGAGAGAGAGAGAGAGAAGAGAGAGAGAGAGAGAGATGAGAGAGAAGAGGAGAGAGAGATGAGGAGGAGAGAGAGAGGAGAGGGACTGAGTGAGTGAGAGAGAGAGATGAGAGAGAGAGAGATGCGATGAGAGGAGAGGAGAGACGAGAGGAGAGAGAGAGAGAGAGATGAGAGAGAGATGAGAAGAGTAGAGAGAGAGTGTGGGAGGGAGTGAGTGAGTGATGTGAGTGAAGAGAGAGAGGAGAGAGAGAGAGAGAGAGGAGAGAGAGAGAGAGAGGAGAGAGAGCGAGAGAGGAGAGAGAGAGAGAAGAGAGAGAGGAGAGGGAGAGAGAGATAGATGGAGGAGCGAGAGGATGAGAGAGAGAGAGAGAGAGAGAGGAGAGAGAGAGAGAGAGAGAGAGAGAGAGAGAACGAACGAAAGAAAGAAACAACAGAGACAGACAGCTAGACCCCGATACAGAACTCAGTCCCTAGCGGTGTTCGTGGCGCCAGAGTGAGTGCAATATTCAGAAACACAAAAGCATCACTGTTGCCATGGACACGCCTGGAAAGTCACTCAAGCTAAATGTCATCTTGGACCGAAAGAAACACAAGGATTTATCAATTCAAATGCATGCCCTGATGCGTAAAGACCCGTAGATAAACACAGATATATAATTACAACAAGAGGACAGTCGGAAGAAACCTCTCTTACATATTTTCCCCCTCTTTCTTCCTTCATTCTTCCTCCCCTCACTTCCCTCCCCCTCTCTTCTCCCCTCATCCTTCCTCTCTTAACGACTTCTCTCCCCCTCCCCTCTCTCTTCCCTTTCTTCTCCCTCCCCTCCCCTTTCTCTACACTTTCCTCACCCC
>NC_061834.1:8563992-8566492 GCF_019202785.1 Penaeus chinensis | reverse complement strand
CGCAAGCTATGATCGGTAATGGGCTTAAGACGCTATACAATGGGGGGGGGGGGGGGGGCGTTCTGGAGGCGGTGATGGCGTGGCGATTTGGTGTGAGAGAGAGAGAGTTGTTCTGAGAGGAGAGCGTCGTTAAAATCTCTCTCTCTCTCTCTCTCTCTCTCTCTCTCTCTCTCTCTCTCTCTCTCTCTCTCTCTCTCTCTCTCTCTCTCTCTTCCCTCTCCCTCTCTCTCTCTCTTCCTATTCTCCATCTTATACCAACCGCTCGTTCTTCACAGGTTTCATTCCAAGGAAAACCTCAGCAACAACAAACAAATGCCTTACGTATTGAAACAACAAACCTCTCGCTGTGCACTGCCATGTTCTCACACTCTCTTTGTTATCTGCAGTTCCGTCTCGAAACGCCACTGTATCCTCATTTTGTCGTTTATCACTTGTCTCGTCTTCCTTCTTTATTTTCGCGATGACGTCACACATTTCCAGCCAATCATCATGCGTTTCCTCGTGATGACGTCTTACAGGCTAGATATACGATCTAGCCAATCATATGGCCTTTCTTTGCGATGACGTCACATATTAGCCATAAGATATTAGTACAATGCATATGAATGGCGTTATGTGAGAGGATGGTCATGCTAATGAAAATTGCGCATGAAAGAGGGGAGTAAGAAAGGACAAGAGAGAAGAGAAAGAGAGAGAGAAAAAACAGAGATCCGAAAAGAGAAGAAATAAAAGAGAAAAGAAATAAAAAAACAACAAAGAGAGAAGAGAAAGAAGAGAGAGAAGAAAGAAAAGAGAGGAGAGGAGAGAGAAGAGAGGAGAGAGAGGAGAGACGAGACAGAAGAAAAAAGAGAGATAAGAGAGAGGAGAGGAGAGAGAAGAGAGGAGAGAGAAGAGATAATAGAGAGAAGAGAGAGGAGGGGGAAAGGAAGAAAGGAGAGGAAAAAGAAGAGAGGAGAGTGAAGAGAGGAGAGAGGAGAGGAGAGAGAGAAGAGAATAGAGAGGAGAGAGAGGAGAGGAAAAAGAATAGAGGAGAGTGAAGAGAGGAGAGAGGAGAGAGGAGAGAGGAGAGAGGAGAGAGAGAGGAGAGGGGAGAGCGGAGAGAGAAGAGACACCGCGCACACAAATCTCACAAGCCATACCTCTGTCTTAGACTGTCTACGGGGTGACAGACAGCTCGGCAGCCATTATCTCGTTTAAGCCTTGTGAGTCTTCGTAAGCCAGTTATGTAAATAAGACTACTTTAGCCTCGGCGAAGACATGTGGATTTCACAATATGAATAGATGGATGTTTTCCGCAGAGGATTTCCTCAAAATACCCTGCAGTGCGTTTTGACGCTCCCGCTGCGTAATCTGTAACTGAGACACTCACACACACACACACACACACCCACACACACCCACACACACCCACACACCCACACCCACACCCACACCCACACACACACACACACACACACACACACACACACACACACATATATATATATATATATGTATATATATATATATATATATATATATATATATTCATATGTATGCAAAGAAAGGAAAAAAAGAGAAATGCAGAGAGAGACAGAAAGACAATATATAAATCTACAAACAAATATGTAAACACATGAAAAAAACAACCATACACATGCCAAACCAACCCCACCACTAACCCCCCCCAAAATAGCAATACATACAAATCGTAAACACCAAAAACCAAACAAACAACTCGCAAACGAAGCAACAACAAACAAATCCCATACACCAAACAAACAAATCGCAAACTTCACCAACCAACAAACAAATCGCAAACTTCACCAAACGACAAACAAATCGCAAACGAAGCAACAACAAACATACATCAGACAAACAAATTGCAAACTTCACCAAGCAACAAAAAAATCGCAAACTTCACCAAGCAACAAAAAATCGCAAACTTCACCAGCCAACAAACCAATCGCAAACTTCACCAAACAACAAACCAATCGCAAACTTCACCAGCCAACAAACCAATCGCAAACTTCACCAAGCAACAAACCAACCGCATACAAGGGCGCCCCGCAAACAGGCCGAGAGCCCCACGTCCCACAAAGCCTTCAGGAGATGCACGGGAGTCGAAGTTAGGGTCCCGCGCGGAATCAGCCTGGCGTTCCCTTGCCCCTCGCTCCTTCAGATCAATCCTTGGCGGTTCCTTCGCTCCCTCTTTGTTCATTCTCTCTATTTCTCGTTCCTTTTCTTCTTTTTTTGGGTCGTGTTTGGTCATTTTGGTTAAATCTTTTATACTTTTTTGTGTGGTCTGTCGGTGATCGTGGTTGATAAGAACGGTGCTTGGTTGGTCTACTATTTCTCTCTTTCTATTCTCTTATTGACATTTCATTTTCTCTCTCTCTCTCTCTCTCTCTCTCTCTCTCTCTCTCTCTCTCTCTCTCTCTCTCTCTCTCTCTCTCTCTCTCTCTCTCTCACTCTCTGCCCTTCCCTCCATCCATCCCTCCTTTTCCTTTTCCACCCTCCC
>NC_061834.1:8553992-8556492 GCF_019202785.1 Penaeus chinensis | reverse complement strand
TCTTTCTTTCCTTGCCTCTTCATTCTCTCTTTTTCCCCACTCCCATGCCCTCCTTAATCTTCCCTTTTCTCTTTCCCATTCTCTTCTTCTTCTCTCTCTCTGTCTCTCTCTCTCTCTGTCTCTCTCTCTCTCTCTCTCTCTCTCTCTCTCTCTCTCTCTCTCTCTCTCTCTCTCTCTCTCTCTCTCTCTCTCTCTCTCTCTCCCTCTTAACCTTCCCCCTCTCCTTCCTCTCTTCTCTGTCACCCTCTGTCTCCTTTTCTCTACTCGCCTCCGTTTCTCCATCCCTTTCTCATTTCCCATCTCCCTTTTCCTCCTCTCTCTTCCCCCTCTTTCGCAGGTAGGAATGTGGCAGTCGGAGCGAAGCAGGAAATACCGATACACTGTCCAATAACTCTATATAGTGTAATGATTTCATCTGTCATATTGTACCCATGAATAATTTATATAAAGTAGCTGATAGTCATATTGTACCCATTTAATTATATAATTAGTGTATATAAGCGTATGGAGTATAATTTTTGTTTCCGGAATCTGTTTTCGTATGGGAATTATTTAAATTAGTTTTTTTTTTTTTTTTTTTTTTTTTTGTATTTTCTGTCGGAAGTTAATCTCAAACTTTTCTTGGTTGAGGGGTGAGGGGGCAGGGGGGAGGGGGAGGAGCAGGATACCTTTCCTATGTGGTAAGTGAATCCTCTGTGTAAACTCTCATCAAAAGTTTTATCAAGTTTTATCATGTTTTCGTAAGACAAGAACTGAAATAAGTATCCAAACAAGGCTATCATATTTTGAGTATGAATCCCCCCCCCACAACAAAACTTCCCCCCCCCAAAAAAAAAAAAATAAAAGAAAAGAAAGAGAGAGATAGAGAGAGAGAGAGAGAGAGAGAGAGAGAGAGAGAGAGAGAGAGAGAGAGAGAGAGAGAGAGAGAGAGAGAGAGAGAGAGAGAGAGAGAGAGAGAGAGAGAGAGAGAAAAAAAAAACATGCATAACAAACACTAATTTCTTAGAAGCTTATCTGACTGTCACGGGGATATTAAAAAATATGTATTTTGCTTGAAACTTCCTCAACTTTTGGTGTGTTTTCGTCAAATGCAAGTAGGAAAAATATTTAATGTCTGACCCAACGACCTTTTTCAAGCAGTTTTTTCGAGGATATTTGCATGATATTGCGAAAGCTTGTGCAATAGCAGGGGCGGGTTGTCGAAGGTACGAATACCTGCTTTTTTTATAATGTTTATGAGTATTCTGTTTTCAATAACTTGCATGATCAGAGAAGGGATTAATATAATTTTCTTTGATTCTTTTCCTCTTTTTTCTTTCTCTCTATCTCTCCCAATCTCTCGTTTCTTCTTCTTCTTCACCTTCTTCACCTTCTTCTTCTTCTTCTTCTTCTTCTTCTTCTTCTTCTTCTTCTTCTTCTTCTTCTTCTTCTTCTTCTTCTTCTTTTCTTTCTCTCTCTCTCTCTCTCTCTCTCTCTCTCTCTCTCTCTCTCTCTCTCTCTCTCTCTCTCTCTCTCTCTCTCTCTCTCTTTCTCTCTCTCTCTCTCTGTTTCACACACACACACACATACTTTTCCTTCAGCCGGCCCCCCCCCCTCTTCTCTCTTACATACTTCTCTTTTTTCTATCTCTCGTTCTTCCTCTTCCTCTCCCTTTCTCCCTTTCCTTCCTAGTTTCTTCAACCGCTCTCCCTCCCCCACTCCCTACCCTATCTCCTCCTGTATTTTCTTAACCCCTACCACCCACCTCCCTTCTTCGTGTTTCCCCCCCCCCCCCGCCCCCTTTTATATTTATGGTATATTTGTACAAGTCACACCACATACCCGCGGCGCATGGGTGATGATCGTCTCGGGAATAGTGCTAATGCTGTAAACTCAAGACATCACGCCGCTGGCCAGAAAACAACATGACCAACTCGTGATGTCTGTCATGAGGGTGGAAGGGGGGGAGGGAGGGAGGGGGAAGGGGAGAAATGGAGGGAGGAAATGGAAGTTGGAAGGGAGGGGGGAAATGGAGGAGGGGGAAGGAAGGGGGGAATGGAGGGGGGGGAAGGGAAGGGGGAAGGGTAGAAATGGAGGGAGGAAAGGAGGGAGAAGGGAGGAAATGGAAGTAGGAAGGGAGGGGGGAAATGGAGGAGAGGGAAGAAAGGGGGGAATGGAGGGAGAGGGAAGGGATGGGGGAATGGCGGGAGGGGGAAGGGGGGGGATGGCGGGAGGGGGAAGGGAAGGGGGAAGGGGGGGATGGCGGGAGGGGGAAGGGAAGGGGGAAGGGGAGAAATGGAGAGAGGAAAGGAGGGAGAAGGGGGAAATGAAAGAAGGGAGGAGGAAAGAGGAAATGGAGAAAGGGAGGGAAGGGAGAGGGGAAGGGGGAAATGGAGGGAAGAAGGAAGGGGAGAAATGGAGGGAGGGAGGGACGGGTGTAAAGAAAGACAGAACGAAGGAAATAAAAAAAAAAAAAAAAATGGGAGTAAAACAGAACGGAGAAAGGAAAAGAGTAGCACCA
>NC_061834.1:8541492-8551492 GCF_019202785.1 Penaeus chinensis | reverse complement strand
GGAAAAAAAATCCGTCATCGAAGAGCGCCGTAACACTCTTCCACCCTTTTATTTATTTATTTATTTATTTATTCATTTATTTATTTATTTTTATCCCGTAACGCGCATCCACTCCTGCCGTTGAACGCTACGCCCCTTCACCCAACACGCACACGAGGCCAAGGCATTCATAGCTCTGGGAAAGGGGACCACAGAGCTCATAGTCCCTTTCTCCGTCCCCTACTGCGAGGCATCAGCACTGTAGGGCGTCTGTGCGGGGGTGGAGGGGGGGGATGTTTACGTTCGTGGCGGCGGATGGCATACGCAGGCCCGCCTCTCCGCCCTCTGCCGCTCTGTCGGTCTGCCGTTCTGTCCTTCACAACTTCTGGCACTCTGCCGTTCTGCCTCTGGAACTATTGGTCGTTCTGTCGTACTGCTCTTCAGATGTTCTAGGATTCTGCCTTTCTGCTATTGGAACTTTCAGTCGTTCTTCAAGTCTTGCCTTCCGCCTTTCCGCCGCTCTACGCATTCTACAATTCCGCCTTTTTGCCGTTCTGCCATACTGCCCTTCATCCGTCCTACCACTCTGCCTTTTCATCCTTCTCTCCCATCCTTCCGCCCATCACACTGCCATCCTTCCCTCAAGTCATCCTAAACGAAATAATCCGACATGCAAAATCCCGACAAAGTAGGACGAGAAAAATAATATCCTAATCCCCGCCGCTGATGCCCAAACACGCATGGAGCTCGGGCCTGCATGATCTCACGCGCCCCATGAGTCATGCACAGGAAGAATTAAGACGAAGCCAAAGTCCGGCCGCGAATGCAGCTGCACGGACGAATGCCATTATTTCATAGCAGTCGAGTTCTTTTGATGACTTAAAACGCTGGAGGTCGACATTACTGTGTAAATAAATATCTAAGGGTACTTTATTAACCGCCACAGAAGATGACTTTGAAATTCTCAAACGGTGATACTTAAGCTTCTAAAAATATATACAAGTAGGGTAAATATCACGGAACATGAGAACTACTATTGCCTGCTTGTCGGCCCTCTAGCGGCAGTACTGCTAACTACACGGATGACGTCAGCACAAGAGGCTCAGGATCAAATGACAGTCAGTCATAGCGGGCTGACACTCGGAAATGTTACTTATTATTATCGTTTTCTTCGGTATGAGTATTTTCTCATTAGTTCTCTCAATATGAGGAAACTATTTGAGGATAAGAATCAAGGAAAAATTTAGAAAAAAAACTAGAGACACTAGTAGCATAATAACGAACTAAAAATTGCGCTTTATATATATAACCGCTTTTCTAAAAATAGAATATAGTTCCACGAAGTAATTCATGAAGGTTATGACTAACAGAATCACAGGGAGTTTAAGATGATCGCACAATATATGCTACTGATAACGAATTTATGTCGTAACTCTTTAAATTACGTGTGGATTTATAATATAATGTTGAACGTCTTACTCTTCATATTGGCATCACTGTCGTAAACACGCAAAGCTATCACAAAATATCATTATCATTATTATCAATATTAAATGTCAGAGCACACATCAGCCTTTCTCTTAATAGTACAAATTGGAATTGATACAGTTATGACTATCAAAAGCCTCGGGTTCTATAGAGACGAAATCCTGGCATAACTTTTTCAATTTCATCTTCTTTTTTGGTTTTCGTTTTCGATTTCGTCTCCAGCTTCGTCTTCGTACCGCCTTATCCTCCTTCTTCGTCTCCATCTTCATCCTCGCCTCCTTCCCCATCACCATCCCCATCTTTATCCTTGTCTTCGCCCCCATCCTCATCCTCGCCTCCTTCCCCATCATCATCCTCGCCTCCTTCCCCATCATCACCCTCGCCTCTTTCCCCATCATCATCCCCATCTTCATCCTCGTCTCCTTCCCCATCTTCATCCTCGCCTCTTTCCCCATCACCATCCCCGCCTCCTTCCCCATCATCATCCTCGCCTCCTTCCCCATCATCATCCCCATCTTCATCCTCGTCTTCGCCTCTGCCTCCATCCCCGAGGCCGAGGTGTCCTTCTCCACCCAACCACTTCGACCGCCATTAATTCCCGGTGGCTTGAACTTGTCACCTTTTGTAATGAAGCTGGATATTTCTGTCTCGGAGGCGCTGGGGGGGATTGGGGCTGCCGCCTGCGTGGGACTGTGTCTGTGCATGCGAAGATGAATGTGTATGTGTGTGCGTTAGCTTCTGGTTGTGGTGTATGGATATATACATACACCACACACACATACACGCATACATATGGTGTTTGTATGTATGTTATTATATATATATATATATATATATATATATATATATATATATTTATTTAACATATACATGTATTTCAAACACACGCACACATGAGAATAAGTAGATGTGTATATGTATGGTTATGTGGACAGAACATATGTGGCGTGTCACTGCGATATGAAAGGAAGGAGGAAGGAGGGGGGAATAGGCGGGGGGACGGGAAGATAGGAAGGGGGGGACAGGAAGGGGAGAGGGGGCGAATGGAGGGGAGAGAGAGGAAGAGAGGAGGGGAAAGAGGAAGACAGGAGGGGGGAAGAGGAGGCGGGAGAGGGGAGAGGGGAAGAGAGGAAGACAGGAGGGGGAGAGAAGGAAAAGAGGAGAGAGGAGAGAGGAAAAGAGGAGGCGGGAGAGAGGAAGGGGGGGAAGGGAGGAGACCAGAGAGGAGGATAAGGCGAGGAGAGGAAAGATGGAAGAATAAACCTCGGTATTTATGTCAAGTGACATGCGAAACATATGTCATCGGAAAACAACATGACTAACAATACCTTCAAAATCATATCATAAATTAGCTCCTAGCAACTGAAATTTTGTTCAGTGATTTATTATCATTATTATATCTTCTGCAACTATCCTACCCCCCTTTCCGGTTGCATTAGCCAATCCCTTGACTGCAGAGCTCGCCTTTGAGAAGCACATTTTCACAAACATTTATCCTCCTGCACCGAAACTCGGAAGGGAAGCCAAGAAATCAAAACACACAGATTTATCGTCACCTCCTACGCTTCCAAGAACTTGTACATTCTTGCAAATTTCGCCTGTGACTATCACGCCCATTTCATAAAAGTTTCTTCTCTTACACCAAACCTCGAAAAAAAACAAGAAAAAGAAGAAAAAAAGGATAGAAATGAGAGAAAAACATATGAAGAAGACAGAGAAGAAGACGAAGAAGAAAAAAATAAACCTGCGCCTCCACAGTATCTACAGTCTATGACGTCACCATATCCCCTGGCGTCATCGTATTTGTGACGTCACCAGAACCTCCGCTTCGCTTGAATAAACACTTACGAGAATCAGCTCATCTCCAACGCCCTTTTAAGGAAATGTACAAAAAAGCAGGATTAACGCTTTAAACTGCTGCCCTTCTGAACGACTGCTAAAACCCTCCATCTGCTAATTGAAGGCATATCACCAATCAATACGAATTGACTAATGGACGCGGCACACCTCCTTCGTATAAGCGTAATGAGTGTTGTTACTGTGTTTGACTACAAGTTATCGCTGACTGATTAATCGTAATCGGTTTAATTGAAAATAATGGTGTATCATCCTGGGTTAAAATTCCTTCGCAATGCTAATATCGAAACTTTTTTAACATAGATGGGTGGCTGAATATAAGATTCTTATTCTTATTCATCATTAATATAATCTTGAAGGAGAAAAATAAAGAGAAGACGAATAAATAAATAAATAAAGAAAAAAAACGAACCATTATGAAACACCGAAGCGAATCACCAACACAGCTGATTTCGCCAAGACAACCGCTTTACAAAACACCACTTACACAACAAACAAGTATAAACAACGAGAAAAACAACAACAATAAAACAAGCCAGAGACAAGCGTCAAGAAAGCTCTCCCGAACGAGAAGCAAAAATTAGCGGGAAAAATGTAGCATTCTTTGGCTCCTCCCCTCGCGTGTCTCCCTCTCTCTTGTTTTTCTTTCGTCTTTAACACCATTTCTTTCAAATTCTTTTTGCTCCTAATTTGTCTTACTATCTGTGTTCCTTAAGGTCACTCGGAATCGAATGTTTTCTTTTCGGCCTTTGTCAAGTCGTCTTCTGGGTAATTTATTTTAGGCTCGGCGACTTTCATTTCAGTTCTGTCGAGTTACTTTCTAGCTGTTGCGTTTATTCGTTTGTTAAGTAGGTAGGGCATTTTGCGGATGTAACGTGTAAGCGTTTGTAGTGTAGAAGCATTTAATGGCTGCGAATACAATTATTTCATACCTGTCCTATGTATTTGTTTATCGTATGAAGTGGTTTTATAGCTGTCATGTGTATCCATTATAGCGTTAGGGTACTGCATAGCTGCAACATGTATCCGTTTTTATAGTGTCAAGTTAGTACACGGGTGTATACATATATATTATTTTTTTTATTTTCTTTTTATGTATCCCTTGGTAGCGTTAAGTAATTTCCTTAATGTTACTTTGTTATCTATTTTCTACCTGAAATCAATCATCACCTTCCTGTTACGCCATGTTGGAAACCGCAACTTGAAATACATTTTATCTACGGAAATTCCACATTCCACAATTTGCGCCGATTTATTCGTTTCAAGGAAAAGAAAGTTAGGTCCTACTATTCAGCAATTTGGATAATGTATATGCGTAGACGTCTATATGTCATTCAAAAAAAAAAAAAAAACGGTAAACAAAACCTTTTTTCTAATTCAGCTTCAAGGAAACGAACTGCAATTTTCAATAAACTACGGGAAGCGCACGCCGCCTTTCATAGTTTCATTGGCACATTCCCAAAATCAATTCTTTGTCACGATATTTACTATAAAAAGAAATGCGTATAATGTATAAAATATCAGACAAGTATAAATTATGAACTCATACCTATCCTCATAAAAACGGAAACATGAGGGACAACGTTAGAACATCAGGTTATAACAACAACGTTATAACAACAGGTTAAATGATGTACATTAAAGCAGTTTCCTTTGCTGTTTCTTAAAAATGTAGAGTGTTGTTTTCTATCATTAATACCAACGCTCCAACGCTATATTTTTCCAGTCACTAACACGGTACATTCCCGCAATGATTCACACGGTATATTTTCCTAATCACTAATACGGTCCATTTCCCTGAAACCCGCGAGAAATCTCCCTCAACAGAAACTTTCTTCGTACTCACCCCCATCAGGAGAGCCGAGCTTAGCCCTGGCCGAGGAACCGCAGGACGCTTGCGGGACGGACTTGCGGAAGGCGGCCTTCTCCCTGCGGCGCTGAGGGCTGTCATGCCTGCGGACAACCACCTCGTCCACGCCGCTGAACGTCACACGGGCCAGGCTCGGCTTCTCTGCAGGAGGCGCTGCCGAAGGAAGGGGTAAGGGGATTAGAGTGGGAAATTAGGGGCGAAGTGGGATGGGGGGGGGGGAGGCGGTTTGCATGTATTTATCGTGGTTAAATATTTTTTTTGTGGACAGTATGTATGCTGCATATATATATATATATATATATATATATATATATATATATATGTATGTATGTATGTATGCCCATATGTATGCATATGTGCATATGTGTATATATGTGTGTGTGTGTGTGTGTGTGTGTGTGTGTGTGTGTGTGTGTGTGTGTGTGTGTGTGTGTGTGTGTGTGTGTGTGTGTGTGTGTTACACCACATGTGCTGTATATGCCTGACTACATTTAGTATAAACATGTAATTCTTAGGGGTGGAAGGAAGTAGTAATTAGTCAATGTTCTCGGTTTCCTTTTCTTCTGGAGATACATTCGTGCTGAAATTACATTACATTTGGGTCAACTTATAACACCAAGACCATTGTTCGATACGCTATGAATGAGTTCTCTCCTGGATATTGAAAAACAGAGAAGATTATTGCTTTATATGATTAAAGTAAGGTTATGCAAGACCTAATTAAAACTAAAAGGTACTGGCGCAAAAAGATAATTCGTTTTGCAATTGATTAAAATAAGAAAGAAAGCGAACAAATAATTTCAAAGGCAAAATTAATTATCTAACGTTTTTATTTTACAATCTTAATCTTAAAGTTTAATTACGCATCGATTTTTGTTCCAGGAATCTTAGTAGTGTAATCTTCATACGTGCGTATTTGCGGATGTGTGTAAAATATATTATATTTATTTATAGTCAATCTTATTTGAAATGACAATAAAACCAAAAATAATAAATGAGAAACGCAAAAACACGCGTCCAAACTCTGACGTGTTGAGACATGCTTCGAAAACTAAAGTGAATATGGCATTTATTATGCACAAAAAATCCACAAATATGTATGCCTCTTCGATTCCATATTCCAAAAATCATAGTTTTGTATTTTAGTAGGAGTAATTTCAATTACGGAATGAATCCAACCAGTTATGATATTCAATTAGTTTTATGTAAATCATTGCTCTTTATTCGGTGTAAGCCCAAATCTATCCCAATACCTTATACAGTAGGTATAATTCGAGGCAACGTGATGGCCAGTTCGGTAGGCCTATCTTTACATCCGCTTATACACCTATTTCACTAAATGTTCTTATTTGTCTTTATTAGTCTATTCACGAAATATGGTCAGTAGAGAAGAACGCTAATTTCTTGATTTGTTATTTTTCCCAGGAAGTGGTTTGAGGATTTCGATATAATTTTCAATTTACGAATTTCTGATGTATATTATGGGTTTAGTAAATCATTAAAGCTCTTTAAAAACTCGTACTATGATACAGAAGTCGGAGAGCACGAATTTCAAATGGCTTATTTACAACCCATAGCATTCTGCGACAATTCAAGAAAGCGAAACACCTTATCAGATTATTAGATATTCTTAAACAGATGATAACTTAAAATCAAGATCGAAAGACAATTTCTAGATTATTCTAACTGAAGTTTTCGTTTTCTTAGAGCAATTATAATTAACTAATGAATGTATGAATGGTATGAATGAAATGCGTGCCAAACGTAGGATTAGGAAGTGACCTCCTTGGCTCATTTCGTTCGCGATTTCCTGTCCTTCAGAATTAGGGTCACGGACTTATGTGTCAGTCAAATATTACACAAAAAATGGATATCACAGAGAACTTAAAATCATAGTAAACAGAACTCGATATACTCATAAATAGGTTTAGGTTTTGGATTATTCTATCGTAATCGTTTTTTTTTTTTTTCCCGCGCTCGCTTATCAGGACCGACATGAGATCAGGAACAAAGATGGCGACGGAGGCGAAGATTTCCATGACTCCTTACTTATCTATATTTGACTCCTTGCTTATATGTGACTTCTTATTGATCTTCTGTCTGTGACTTCTTGCTTATCTATAGACGTCTTCTGTTCGTATCAATAAAGTTAATACCGTATTGAAGTTTAATCCAAATCCACAGTTCCGGAGATGCAAGACACACCTGCCAGACGCACGAATCAGTGTGATTATCAGTAAATTTGCTGTTTCACTTAAAAGAGCTGGTGCTTGAGTAATAGTTATTGGCAGTCACCAACTATAATTTTAATATTACACGGTAATGTAGATAAGTAAACGTTGGCTACGGAAAAATAGCTTTTGAATTCTATAGGCAATTTAGCGGAAGATGACAATCATAAAATATTTGTAACATTAATTCATATTCGACTTTTCTCTGACAACTTCCTCGTACGCATCGAGGGGCACGGGCAAGGTAGCTTTTTCCGGATGTTGCTAACAAAGATCATGATAACAAATTTCCACGCTGTATTAAGGTTCACTAAAGAATCAGAGAGTTTGTACTTAGAATCTTTTTACCCCATTAATATATTACATAAGAAGGGAACATGTATCGGCAATTTGAGCATCCGACAACGTATTAGAATACATACGGATGAATTTTCACATAAATCTTTGACATGGAAATGTCAGAACTTGTTTCGTTATTGTTAAGAATAAAAGTTAATGGTAAGTCATATTCTCTATGATGACTTTGTTATTCCGTATCAACACATGATCCTAGACGCTACCAGTGCGCATCTAATACGGGAATAACCCTTATGGCGCGTGCAGAGGATATTGAGCCCCATGTGATAAGCTTTTGAATAGATAAAGCATAACATTGTGGTGTTGGTTTGTCTAATAAATGAATTGGTTTTCATTGATGTTGATTAGCTGATTATAATACCAAATTAATTTACTAATTTTATGTACTGTACAGTAATTTACATCTATGCTAATCAAACACAGTCCCTATCTATAAAGATATCAGTATTAAACTCAAAACGTATTCCTTCTCTATAAAAATGTACTGTCATTTATTTACTTGAAGCATTAGAGTGCTTAAGGGGCACAAGCTCTCGGGAAAGTCAAACCCGAAGCCAAACGGCGGAATGCCAATCAGTCACGACGTACCTGTGAGCGAGGGAGGTGGCGCTGCGTTCTCCTTGTTGCCTTCGCCTTCGGGTCTCTTGACGGGCGTCTGGACCGTGGGCGTGACGGGATCCGAGTCGTCGTTATCATTCTCGTCCGTGCGGCACTTCTTGTGTTCATTGATCTCCATCTTCTCCTTCTTGCAGGGGATGAAGTCGTCTCCGGCTCCGATCTCCGCGCTCTCCTTGGCCTGGTTCTCCAGCTCGCGCACCATCTTCTCGGGCACGTCGAGGCACTCCTTCTCGTAGGCGTCCACGATGGGGCTCTCGGGCACCTGCGTGTAGCGGTTGTCGCCGTCGTTGGTGTCGGGCAGCTTGAGCGAGTTGGGCTGCTTGAGGGCGTTGTTGTTGGTGTGCTTGAGGTTGGCCGCAGCGCCGCAGCTCTCCTTCAGCTCCTTGTGCTTGATGTAGTGCTTCATCTTCCGGCTGTGGAGTGCTAGTTCCTCCTTCCCGTTGGACAGAATTGCATCGTTCATCTTCACTTTGGTCTCTGCCATTTTCTGCTCGATGTCAGAGGGGTTCTCGTCTTCGGATACGTATCCGGGCGAGTCAGGGCTGGAGGGGCAGGAGTTACATATTTCCCCGGCGGCGCTTTTCCCGTCAGGAGAGGCTACGTTGCCATTGTCGTCTCCGGCCCGGTTGTTCACATACGCGTCGGGGCTGAGCTGGAGCTTGGGCTTATCGTAGAACGACTTCACGAACGCCCCGCTGCTCGCTAGTTCATTGATGTTGTTGTTGGTGGTGTTCTTGTCGGGGCTGAGGTCATTACACTGGGGGCTGAGCTGCGTCAGACCGTCCCCTGGCCACGCCTCGGCCTCCTGGAACCCGCACGAAGAGGAGCTCGGCCGGCGTGAGTGGTAGCCCAGCACCTCGAAGTCTAAGAGGCTCCTCGAGTCCCTCTCCTTGGCGAGCTTCGAGTCCTGGGCGTCGCCCCGGGGGATGTCGACCTCGAGCGAGCTGAACGACTCGAGGTCAGACTCGTCGTTGTCAATGGATGAGAGAGAGCAGTTGGAGGAGGACCTGATGTGGCGCAGGTGGTTAGGTCCCCCGGAGGAGATCGACGGATGGTGAAGGCGGTCGCTGCCACAACTCCCGTTCTCTGCGGAAGGAGGCGCTGGTGAGGGTAGCCCAATTTCAGCTTTGTCTTTTGACGGACAGCAAGGAGGGGAAACGAAGGAAGAAAGAGATAGCGATAGAAACACATAGTGAGAGAGAGAACTGCATGAATAGATCTCACTGTGAAAAATGTAGAAAAAGGCATGAATCAATAGAGCAACTTCAGGAAGAAAGATCTGTGGTTTTCCGGCGAGAATTTCCTCACAAGGGTTAGGGCAGAGACCGTTACATGAATGAATTATAGATGAAAGTACATATTATACATTTATATAAGCTCGCATACATACATTCACAAAAAGTTTCAACATGATGTGCTGCCTTTCTCTTCTATTGTATGAAATGAAAATAAAATAGTAAAAAAATGTAATATGATATCACAGCAGAGACAATACGTCTAGTTTTCATGAATATTAAGGACTAAACTGGAAAAAGGTCACACATATTCAAAAGCTATTGGAGTTTGGGAGTCTACATTACTGTCTGCATGTCTGTCTGTA
>NC_061834.1:8528992-8536492 GCF_019202785.1 Penaeus chinensis | reverse complement strand
CTACTGCCTCTTCCCAGCCCCCCCCCCCCCACCCCCCCAGTCCTTTGAAGGAGACGCTCTTATCAGATCTTTAGCAATAAAAATTACCCCCCCCCCCTTTTATCCTCTCCCAGGATGCCAGATTGCGAATCTCTCTGCAGCTGTTTTCCTGCGTCGTTATGTCCTTCTTTCTCTGTTCTTACCTCTTCCTCTTCCTCCTCCCTTTTCCTGTTTTTTCTTTTTTTTTCTTTATCAATTCTCCTTATCTCCGCTTCTTCCACTTCATTAACATTTCACAAATATCTTCTGGCTTTTCATCTTCCTTTCTTCAATTATCTTCTTCCTGCCATCTCTCCTCTTTCCATTGCTCTTTTCTTAATGCTCCTTTTCCTCTTTTTGCTCTTCCTTAATTCTCTTCATTTCCCCTTCTCCCTTTTTGTCGCGTTTCAAGTTTCTCTTTAGTCCCTCTTGTTCTCCTTTTTCTCCCTTCATTAATTCTATTCAACCTCTCTTCCTATTTTTCCTCTCCCTTTATACTCCTCATTTGGTACTCCATTTTTCTTCATTTCCTTTATCCTGCTCATCCTCTTTCTGCCTCATTTCCTTGATTCTCTTCATCTCCTCCTTTTTCCTTTGTTCTCCTGATCTTCTCCTTTTCAAATTTCAATGATTCTCGCTTTCTTTATTCTCCTCTTTCTCTTTCTTTTGAATTATCTTTTTTTTTTTTTCTTACTCTCCTCACCCCTTTTTCATTTTTTTAAATTCTTTCCTTTGCCTTCTCGCATTCCTTCATTCTCTCTCCTTCTTATTCCCATTCCTATTACTTCATTTTTACGACGCCATCTTTCTTCCTTTTCTTAGTTTTTACTACCTCTTTCTCCCTCCTTTCTCTTCCTCATCATCGCCTTCCCTCATTCATTCCCCAGTTTCATCTTCCTTATCCTCGATTTTCTCTTCTCTTCTCTCTCTCTTTCCCTCCTTCCTTTCTTCTACCTCTCCTCTCCCTTATCAAATCAATTCTCTCTCCTCTCTTCTCCTATCTCTACTCCCCTTCCTTTCCTCAAGCTCTCCCCTTTCTTGTCTCCTCTATCTCCCTTCTTTCTTCAACCTCCCCCCCCCCCATCCAACCAATTCTCTCTCCTCTCTTTTCCTCTCTCTACCTTCCCCATCTCCTCTCTATATTTCTCCTTTTCTCTGCCTCTCCTCTCCTCCGTCCAGCCAATTCTTTCTCCTCTTTCTATCTCCCTCCTTTCCTCTACCCCCATCCAACAAATTATCTCTCTACTTTCCTCCTCTCCTCTCTTATCCTCTCTCTATCTTTCTCCATTACTCTACCTCTCCTCTGTCCCGTTTCCTCTCTTCTCCTCTTTCTCCTTCCTTCCTCAGTCCGATCAATTTTTTTCTCTTCTCTCTATCTCCCTCCTTCCCTCTACCTCTCCTTTCCCTATCCAATCAATTCTCTCTCCTCTCTTTTCCTCTCGTCTCCTCTGTCTATCTCCCTCCTATCCTCTACCTCTCCTCTCCCCCAAATAATTCCCTCTCTTCTCTTCTCCTCTCTGTATCTCTCTCCTCTCCTCTCCTCTCCCCCGCCCAACTAATTCTCTCTCCTCTCTCTACCTCCCTCCTTTCCTCTACCTCTCCTCCTCTCCCCCGGCCAAGCACCAGAGCCCATCGCCTGAGAGACCATAAGCACAGGAACCTTGCACAAGCACGCTGACTGGCACTTGTTCACGCTGCCAGTTCTGTTTACGGTAAAATCTTGCCTCGGGATATTTTTAGCCGAGGAGGGTCGAGTCGCTGCGAACAACAGGGAACAGATAAGATGCCTGGTTATTTGGATTTACGGAAATGTGTTTACAGAGGGTTTGTGAGCGGATGTGGATTTACCGATATCGTGGAGACGGGGGTATTCATACATATGCACACACAAGCTTGCGTGTGCGCGAGTACAGACACACAAACATATGTGTATATATATCAAATATTTATGTGTATGTGTATACACACAGACAGACACAGAAACAGACACAGACACAGACACACACATACACACACACACACACACACACATATATATATATATATATAAGTAAGTATATATGTGATGTATGTATGTATGTATATACATGTGTATAAGTGTTAGTGTTAGTGTGTGTGTGCGCATATCTATATTCATATCTATCTTTTTATCTACATATATACACACATGAACAGACATATGAACTTCCTAGATAATGACACGTTATATATGGTTATGCATCTCATTGCGCAATCAAGCTTTTTGTCCAAAATTTCACACATCACATGTTATATGCTCCCATAAACTCCCATTTACGGCTCTTATCTGAAACGCCGTGGCAGCCAGGCAGACAAGACTCTGAAAACAGCTGCATTTGCATATTTATCAGTCGTCACAAAGCCGCCCTCACGCCGGCGATATTCATTTGTTTAATCCGCCAAAAGATCCCGCGCTTTTTTCCCGGGACACCAAGATGACTGCCAAAGATGCCATTCGCGGCTTTTGATGACTTCTGGTCCTCGGGCTTTTGCCGCTTATGGCTTTAGGATATTATCCCTGGGAGGGGGGGGGGGGGGCAAATGTAATAGCCGTTATTAAGAGGGATTATGCTGGAATTATAACCAGGCATATCCATAAATTCGTATATGTGTGTGTCTGTGTGTATGTATATGTATATCAATAACTATATCTATATCTATCTATACATACAGTGTAAATGTATGTATATGTATATGTATATGTATATGTATATGTCAATTTGTATGTATGTATATGTTTGTTTGTATATGTATATATATTTATATATATACATATGCACACAAACACATATATATGTCTAGATCGATACTGACCACACTGAATTGGCAAACTGCACCAAAATATTTATTCATGTATTTTTAACTTGAAGACATGTTAAGACAACACAATTTAGTATTAAGATTAATAAAGCAAGTTATGATATTTATCTATAATAGGTTTGTTTACTGAAAAGTTGACAATCAATGTGAGGAAATAGTAAGCACTTTTAACATCATGTCAGACGAGTGGTTGCTTTCGCCTCGCACGCAGGTAGGATTAGTGCCAAGTGTTAAAAATCTTACTTTACCCGGAAATTTAAGGTTCTTATGCTTGATAAGTGAATTGGCATAACTGCTGCATCCATATGTATTGAATTGAGATGAGTCGATGCTCTCATCTCAAAAGCAGAGAGAAAGGTTGAGGGAAATAAGCCAGCACGCCATGTTTATATTAGCCGCTGTTGTTAGGAGATATTTATTTATTTTACTCTTTAATTTTATTGGCTCGTTGATACAGCAGCAGCATTTGTCGAAGGTTTGACTCCGACTGTGCCAAGTAAATGGACTGCGAAACGAAAACTGACCAAAGTTAAGGCAAGGAAAGGGAAATTGTGAAAGTCTGAAGGGGGTGATCGATGACTTATTCGTTAAGGTAAATACTAGAAAATACCGGGGTGTGGGGGTGACTTTCCCTATTCCGTCTCACGTTTATTATCATTGTATATATCGTAATGGTCAATGACTTATGATTAGTAGACAAAGGATGGATTAAAGTTAAAGTTAACCGTAGATTTAAATTGATTCAGTTAAGGAATATTCCTCTCATTTTCTGACATTTATCATAGCGATATTAAACCCACTGTAATATGGCACCAGTTTAATTTTACTAGATTATAGATTAAGATAAATTAGTTAAAATGGTTTTTATGACAGTTGTGTCTTTTTGCAGATAATCAAAAGAGGAGTAAATTCAATCCACCCAACGAGCCTAAGATCGTTAAGTCATGCTACTCAAATAAAAATAAAATAAAAAAAGTCAAAATTGGGTTTCTCAGAATCTCCTTGAAATTAAAAACCCCGGGAGGTGGAGGCGATACCGAAGTAATATTATCATAATTTTTAATAAACTCGGTATCGACAAGTTGGCAGCAGTAATTTAGATGAATAGATATTACGCTTTATATGAAACATTTCCGAGACGTTATATATTTGTGTGTGTGTGTGTGTGTGTGTGTGTGTGTGTGTGTGTGTGTGTGTGTGTGTGTGTGTGTGTGTGTGTGTGTGTGTGTGTGTGTGTGTGTGCGCGTGTGCGCGTGCGTATCAATATCTATATCTATATATCTAAATATATACATATGTATACACATACATATACATATACATATACATATACATATATATATATATATATATATATATATATATATATATTATATGTAAGAATGTATAAGCTCAGTGTTACGGCATAAATAAGTAAGAGGTTCAGTAACCACGGCCGAGCAACACCGCCGGCCGCCTCTCCGTCCTTTTCACACTTCAAAAGCCTTCTCTCGCCCTCTCCCCCAACCCCTCCTTCAGGCACACCCCTCCTCCTCAACCCCTCCTTCAGGCACACCCCTCCTCCTCAACCCCTCCTTCAGGCACACCCCTCCCCCCTGCGGTCTTTGTTGCACCCCGCTGCACAATAACAAAAAGTCCTTTATGCTTAAATTCCCTCCCGCGAGAAGGTGAGTTAAAACCCCTTAGCCTTGTTGTGAATCTCGGCGTCGCTGCGGCGGACGATTGTTCCCCCGCACAATGGTCGTTGGGGAGGACCAGATTTTTTACAAGCACTGCACGTAGAATCTCTATGGAAATATTAATATAAAAAATATAAATAGGTGGATAAACAGATAAACATAGATAAATATTATACATCCACATCTGCGCCCGCCCCCTGCTCGGCCCCGCCCCAGCCGCCCTCCCGTCGGCCAGCCCCGCCTCCCGCTGCTGCAATACAGATGCTATTTATCAATAAAAGCCATGCAGCCGGAGAGCCACAAGACGCTGTTGCACGTGAGTAATGCAAGATCCATATTGAGGCGCATTTAACAGCGCGCCATCTGTGAGCCGTAGTCACCATCTGCGCGCCATCTACTGGTATGTTTTTTTGCATGTCAAGTGTTGTTATATTGCCTGCCTCTCATGATGTCTGGCATGCAATTTCCCGCTTCTGTGATGAGACGTCTTCTTATAGCTATCGCATGATGTAACTTTGAAATATGTCTTCATGTTTTCTTTTTCGTCTTCTTGTTCTTCCTTATTCGTGTGTTTCGTCCTTCATTTCGAATAAGCATCTTTCCCCATTTTTATTTTCCTCCTCCTCTTCTCCATCTTCAACTTTCTCAGCATCGTCTTTCTTATCATGAACTCAGCTCCCTTTTCCCCACTTGTCCTCTTCTCTATCTTCTCATCTTTATCAGTATTATAATCTTCCATCATTTTTCCTTCCCAATCTTCATCCTCTTTTCCTTCTTTTCGTTTCTTCTTCTCCCACTTTCCACTCCATCACCTATCCCATCACTCCCTCCCCACCTCCCCTATCACCATCACCACCTCCTCCTCCCCCTCCCCCTCCCCCCTCATCACCATACCCAACCATCACATCCTCTCTCTCAATACCCAAGGGAAACGCTATACCCTTGGCATCATAACTGTCATGCACCGAATCAGAGCGGAAAGTCATGAGGACGTCGGTGCAGTCATGACGAGCATTCGCAAGAGACTTACGGCCACTTCCGCGAAATCACCGCCATTTTTCGTTCCTCCTTCGCGAAATCCGAGAATGATTACTCGGTTATTTGTTATTGAGCTGTTTATTTATTTTACTTGTTTCATTTCCTGATTAATTATATATATATATATATACATATATATTTTTTATTGAGATCTTATTTATTGATTATTTTTATTTGTATTATTTACTGATTGATTATTTTTTTTTACTTATTTTGTTTACAGAGTGATTTTTTTTTTTTTACTGATTTTATGTCTTGATTGATATTTTTTTTACTTAATTTTCTTTATTTGTTTTATTCACCTTTCTTATTTAATGATTCTTTTTCGTTTTTCTTTTCTTTTATTCACCTCTTTTATTTACTTATCTTTCCCGTTTTATCTATTCATATCTATCTTATAATCTCTTATCCTGCTTTTTCTTTTTTTTATCCACATTTCTCATCTCAAATTTACCTTTTTAATTCTTCTTCTTCTAATTCACCCTTGAATTTCTAATCCAAATTTACCTTTTTTCTTCTCCTAATTCACCCTTGAATTTCATGTCCAAATTTACCTTTTTTTTCTCCTTCTTGTCCTCGTCTATATTAGTGGTAGGTCGCTAAAAAAGCAAAACGCAGGTTGATGAATGTGCTGTGAGACCTACTCGTCAACAGAAGAAACAGATGGATGAATTTGTGGGTAAATGTGTAAGGCTGGTTGGTGGGAAGACAGAGATGGATAGAGGGAGAGGGAGAGTGAAACAGAACGGGAAGGAGGGAGAGAGGAAGAGAGGAGAGATGGAGAAAGAGAGGGAAAGAGGGAGGGAGAGAGGGAGGGGTAGTAAGAGATGGAGATGGAGAGGTAGGGGTGGAGGTAGAGGTACAGGGAGAGGGAGAGGGAGAGAAAGAGAGAGAGAGAGAGAAAGGGGGGTGATATAAGGAGAGGGAGGGAGGGAGGGAGGGAGGGAGGGAGGGAGGGAGGGAGGGAGGGGAGGGAGGGAGGGAGGGAGGGAGGGAGGGAGGGAGGAAGGGAGAGAGCGAGAGAGAGAGAGAGAGAGAACGAGAGACAAAGCGAGATAGACAGACAGAAAGAAAGAGAGAGAAGGGAAACTTAAAAGAGACAAAACAGTTTTTATTTGTTCGTCCTCCGCTTTTCGTTCAATTACCACCTTTGTCATATCCAGTACCTACTCGGCGCACACACAAACAAAGTAAAACAAAAAAAAAAAAAAAACTCACACACAAACAGAAAATGTATTTACCTAAACGAATTAAGATAAAAACAACAATATAATCACAACTATAAGTACAATAATCTTAAACTCATTCATGCTACATACGCGTTTCTATTGATGTCTTCAGAAGGCTCAAGGGACCTGCAGTTGATGACGTCACGGGGTTATAGCAATGACGTCACGTAGTTACACCATTGACAATACGAAGATCCAACGATGACGTCACAACAGGGAGAAGAACGTCAGGGATTGGTTGGAAGCAGAAGTCCGTCGTCGTGATGACGTCATGATACGAATGCGCGTGGAGAAACAGTGAAGAAGACACACGCGTTAGTATCACAGCCGAAGAAACAGTGAAGGGTTTGTCAAGAAGTACTTTTTTCTTGAGACAGAGTGTGAAAGGCTTGACAAGTGAACATATTTTACTTCATATAGGAAGCACTGAAAAAGCTTGCAAGTTTTCTTCAAGTATATATTTCCTTCTTAAAAAAAAGAAAGAAGGAAAAACCCTGTCAAGGAAGTTTCCGTTTTCCTTTAGAGGATAACTGTCAAGATTTTTTTTTCTGTTCTGAGAAGTAGTGAAGATGTTTGTCATGTCTACTTTTGTCTTCAGGGAAACAGTGAAAAGACTTGTCAAGGATATGCTCTTCTTTAACGAAACACTGCTATGTAGCAAAGAATTAATCCAGCAAGTGAAGAGGCGAAGATAATCT
>NC_061834.1:8521492-8526492 GCF_019202785.1 Penaeus chinensis | reverse complement strand
CTCCTCCACCTCCACCTCCTCCTCCTCCACCTCCTCCTCCTCCTCCTCCTCCTCCTCCTCCTCCTCCTCCTCCTCCTCCTCCTCCTCCTCCTCCTCCTCCTCCTCCTCCTCCACCTCCACCTCCACCTCCTCCACCTCCACCTCCACCTCCACCTCCACCTCCACATCCACATTCACATCCACATTCACATCAATCTCCTTTTTCCTCTTTCCTCTTCCTCCTCCTCCTCTTCCACCTCCTCCCCCTCCTCTTCCTCTTCCACCTCCTCCCCCTCCTATTCCTCCTCTTCCACCTCCTCCTCTTCCACCTCCTCCCCCTCCTCCTCCTCTTCCACCTCCTCCCCCTCCTCCTCCTCTTCCTCCTCCTCCCCTTCCTCCTCCTCTTCCACCTCCTCCTCCTCCTTCTTCATCTCCTCTTCCTTCTCCTCCTCTCCCTCCTTCCTCCTTCTTTCCTTCCTCCTCCTTCCTCCTCCTCCTCCTCCTTCACCAAACTCAGAAAGGATCATCAAAGGAGAAAGTTCGTTAAGCTCTCCAGCGAACTATCAGGGCCAAGAATTTTAAAAACGAAAAAAAAAGAAAAAAGAAAAAAAGAAAAAAAAAGAAAAAAAGAAAAAAAAAAGAAAAGAAAAAAAAAAGAAAAAATACAACAAACAAAAAAGAAATGGAAAAAATAAGAAAATAGAAAAAAGAAGAGAGAGAAAATAAATGACATTGTGCGTGGCCTATCATGACCTCGGGGCGGGGGGAGGGGGGAGGGGGGGAGTTGGAGGAGGTCGAAAGTCAGAGACAAAGGAGATGAAGGAGAAAAAAGAAGGAAAAAGGGAGAGAAGGAAGGGAGGAATGTAAGGAAGTGCGGGAAAAAAATTGGAAGAGACGAGGGGAATAGAGAAGGGAAGAAACAAGAAATGGATGTAAGAAAAGGAAAAGGAAGGAGGAGGAGGAGGAAATGGGGAAGATGGTGATGAAGAAAAAAGAGGAAGAAGGAGATAAACATGAAAATGAGGAAAAGAAAGAAGAAGAAGAAGAAGAAAATGAAGAGGAAAAGGAAGAGGAAGAAGAAGACGAAGAAAATGAGGAAGAGGAGAAGGAAGAGGAAGAAGAAGAAAAAAGAGGAAGAGGAAGAAGAATAAATAGAAGGAGCAAGAAGAAGAAGAAGATGATGAAGAAGAAGAAGAAGAAAGGAAGGAAACAGGAAGCCGGAGAAAGAAAGAGATAAGGCTGAAAAAAATGCGAGAATGGGAGAGGAAGATGGAAAATGAAAAAGAAGAATGAGAGACGGAGAAAGAAAGAAGAGAAATGAAAGGGAAGAGAAAAGAGACAAAGAATGAAAGAGCGTTGGAATAGAAATAAGAAAAAGAAAGGAGACAGGAGAAAAGGAGTAGGAATAAGAGAGTAAATTGAGAAAGGAAAACCAATTCGCACGCAATCACGTGGGTTCGATAAAAAACTAGAAAAAAATGCATCGAGGCACAAACAACTTCAGGAGGATATTTTTTCTTTTGGAAGAGTGGAGGAAAACAGTGTCACTTTCACGCACACACACACACACACACACACACACACACACACACACACACACACACACACACACACACACACACACACACACACACACACACACACACACACACACACACACACACACACACACACACACACACACACACACACACACACATTACAAAAAGCCACGACACTATTACAAAAAAACAACTTTACGCTCCATTACACAAGACCTCTAGAAAAAAAAAGAAAAAAAAATCTTACCATCATTCTTTCCAATAAAAAAAAACACAAGACTTTGCACCGAAAAACGCGCGAAAAAAAAGTTCCCCAGACAACGAAGCGGCGATATTCTCCCCTTCTCTCTATACATATATAAACGAAATGGCTTCCATCGGACACACTTTCTCTTTATTGAATCCTCTGAAACAAAAGAGCATCTGAAACCTTTATGGCGTTTGGTATTGAACTCCGTGCAAATACCAGTTTAAAAGTGAATCCTTTTTGGCGTTTCTGTAAATTGGAGGAAAGGTAAAGATAGAGAATAAGAGGGATAAAAGATACATAAATGGTAAAAGGGAAATAATACTTATGAAAAAAATTAAAAGAGAGTAAATAAAAAACAAGAAGAAGGAAAAAGGAAAGAACGAGGTAAATAAAAAAAAAAACAAATGAAAGTATCGAAGTGAATGAGAAAGCGAAGAAATAAATGAAAAGAAGAGCGGAAAGAAGAAAAAACGAAAAAAGAAAAAAACGAAAAATACAAACTTAAACTTTACGAAAACGAAATAAAAATAAAGAATAAACAGGATGAAGAAGAATAAGGTAAAATAAAAAAGTAGTTATATAACAAGAAATCCAGACATTATTAAAACCAAAACACAAATCACAAAATAAGTAATTTAATAGTCAAGCAGACAGATAAATCAACAAACAGACTGACAGAGAGACAAATTAATAGACAGACAGACATAAATAAATCAATAACAGCGCCAACAAAAAGCAATTAATCAAAGACCCATCCTCTAAAATCAACAAAGCTTCGCCGCCGCCGTGCCTGGCGTCCCTTCGCAGGCAGAGGCAAAGGCCATCAGCTCGATTTCCAAAGCTCATTCCGTCCAGAGCTCAAGGGCGAAAAGAACACACGCACAGGCCAAAAGCTTCATGCACGGGCGGCCAGCGCAACAAGGCCTTTCTCTCTCCTTCTCTCGCCTTTCTCTCTCCTTCTCTCTCTGTCTTTCTCGATCGCTTTGCTTCTCTTCTCCTTTCTTCCTCCTCCTCTCTCTTTCTCTCAAGCAGAAAGCAAGGCAAGGCAAGGCGAGGGAGAGGAAGGGAGGAGACGGGAGAAGAGATGAGGAGAGTGAAGAGGGAGAGGAGGGAGGGAGGGTAAGCCAGGGAGGCAGAAGCCCAAGGGAGCTTCACATAAACTGTACCTGACACATCTATCTGGGGAGGGAAAGGGTGAAGGTAATTTCCGGTCTTAGGACTGCGGTGAAGGTAACATCCTAGGATCCTACACGTTATTTTCACGGTGCTTGAGAGAGAGTCTATTTGCTTGGTCTCTCTCTCTCTCTCTCCCTCTCTTTCTCTTTTTTTCTATGATACTCGAGTGGTTTATCAGATTTTTTCTGTACTTAAGTGCTTTATCTTATCTTTTATACCTTTTATAATCTTTATTTCTTTATTTTTTCCTGCATGCATCTAAAATTGTTTCGCTTGCAGAGAGGGAATTGAAAAAAAAGGCGGAACACTTTTCCCAACGTGTCAGTTTAGAAAAAAACACTGTCAAAGAAAATCTTTTATCTCGCAGATTCGCACTTGGCATGAGAGTATCTATCCTGAATTGCAATCGCAGCAGCAGGACCTCTTAGACTGGCGTTGCTAATCCTTCGCAACACCTACCAGAGGGCGGCTCTAGAGGCCAAAAATCGGTCCTCCTGCCGGCCGCGCTCACGGGGGCGCCGCCGCAGGTCTCGGAAGGCAACGCGGACATCGGGATCTGGCATACACTCGGCCGTGCATGTTGCCCGACTGGAAGATAGAGCACGACGGGGCCCCGGGGTGGGCGTCAGAAGTTGCAGCACTGCGAGTCTCGACACAGGGACACGCAGATGACGACGTACATGAGCATGAACATCCCGAACATGACGCACACGCTGAGGATGGAGAACACCACGAGGTCCATCTTGAGGGTCACACATGCGCGCTGCCACAGACGCAGTCCGCTGTCCATCCCGCGCCCTTTCCTGTCACGGGGAGTCGCCCATGCTGCTGCAAGTCGCACTTTCGCCAGCTCTCTTCGCGAATCTGGAGGGTCGTCGCACGGCAACACCGCAGCCAAGGTTGCCGATTCGTGTGTTTCGCTTCAGTTGACTTCGGGGAGGTCCTCGTGCTTGGGCTCCTCCGGCTCGACGTCCTCCGCCTTCAGCAGCGGCTGGTCCAGCCCCCGCACGAGGATGACGTCGCTGGGCTTGATCCTAGCCCTGAGCAGCGAGCCGAACCAGTGGCAGAACCGCCTGTAGGCCGAGGGGGGCGGGTTGGTTCCCGCGGTCCTCGTGTCCCAAGAGTGGGGGTTCCTGGGCGCGGGCGAGTCCTTGGCGCCGGCGGGCTGGTCCTTGGCTTCGGCTGTGTGGGCGCCTCGGAAGAAGCTCTTGCTCTTAGGGCTGGCGGTGAGCGCGAGGTCGTCCCTAGGCATCAGCCAGACTCGGGCCGGGGAGTCCTTCATGCTGGGTGATGCCGGGGGCGCTCGGGCATGTGCCAAGCGATCACTAAGGGCCCTCCGTTGCTGACGATCTGATCTCTGTTTCTGTCATAGGATGCCTCTATTTCTGTTCCTTTTTTTCTCCAGTTATCAGGATAAATCCCTTTTCTCGTCACAGTTGTTTCCGTCTATCTCTTTCTCCCTATCTTAAAGATGTCTTTGCTTTCCGTTTCTCTTTTATCTCAATTCTTGGGACATCTTACCTCTCTCCTCACATCTCCTTCGACCCCTTTCTCTCTATTTCAAGCAGGTTCTATTTCCGTTTTTATCTTCTGCTCCAGCGAGCGTGATGCATTCCTTTCCTCCTCACATCCCCGACTCACATCCAAGGTATTCTGCTGGTGTCCTTGTCCTCCACTAGGATATTGTAGACACAGGCGGTAAGACACACGAGAAACACAAGGATCACGGCGACGCTGCCGGCCAGCATGAGCAGAAGGCTCAGATCCATCGCACACATCGCCGCGTGTCTGATTGGGTACACTCTTTTTAACAAAGAATCATCAGAAAAAAAAACACGCGATATTAAACCATTTCATAGCACCACAGACTTAGCATTCTGTTAACGATGTTTTGACAGAATAAGGATAAGAATAATAACAAGAAGAAAACGCGATATTAAACCACTTCATAACACCACATATTTAGTATTCTATTAACAATGTTTTATCAGAATAAGAATAAGAATAAAAAGGAAACACGCGATAGTAAACCACCTCATAACACCACAGACTTA
>NC_061834.1:8508992-8511492 GCF_019202785.1 Penaeus chinensis | reverse complement strand
ATCAACAACAGCATCAAATAAAGCCCCCCCCCCAAAAAAAAAAAAAAAAAAAAAAAAAAAAAAATCCCAGCATCTTTCCAACCGACATTTCTCATTGTTCAGCCCGAAGTACTTTCTCAGAGAAGGTCCCATGCCAATTCCGCGAAGGCAGGGATGCAAACCAGTGCCTATTCTTTGCTGTCGTTTGTATGGAGCCATTATTGGTGTATTCGCTTCATTGTACTGGTTCTACAAGAAAGGATCTCTTTTATATAGTGCGTTTGTGTGGATGGATATGGAGGCAGAATAGATAGGTAGGTAGGATTTAGATATACGTGAAGAGAGAAGGAAGGAAGAAAATGAGAAGAAAAAATATATACATAACTGCACGCAATATATATATATATATATATATATATATATATATATATATATATATATATATATATATATATATATATATATATACATATATACATACATGCAGACATACATACAGACATACATACAAGCACACACACACACACACACACACACACACCCACACACACGCACAAACAACGAACAAAGACCTCATTCCCGACCCCCGTCCAACCCAACCCTTTACCAGCTCACCGAATCCTGTCTACTGCTGAGCGATAGTCAGCAGTCATCAAACACACATTTCCTTCCAATCAGTACCCTAATCATCACCTCCCCTCTCTCCCCATTTCCCCTATGCCCCTAATCCGCTCTACCTTCCCCCTCTCTCTCCCCTCCCCTCCCCTCCTCTGTCTCTCCCCCCACCGTGAAATTCTATCCGGAAATGAGGCTTGGGGAGAGGGTTGGGGTAGGAGGAGGAGGAGGAGGAGGAGGAGGAGGAGGAGGAGGAGGGGGGGGAGGAGGAGGAGGAGGAGCAGGAGGAGGAGGAGGAGAGGAGGAGGAGGGGGAGGGGGAGAGACGGGGAGGAAGAACGAGAAAGGAGGGAAGGACGGCTTCCATTGCTTTCAAATCCCTTTCTTTTTTTTTCTTTTTTCATTGCCGTCGTTTTGTTTAAATCCGGTTCTCGCTCTCGTTTACCTTTTTATCGTCTGGTAGATATATATGTCGTGGCAACTTTCGAGTAACTTCCTTCTTTGGTAACTCAAAATATACTGCAAGTGATTCCTTAATCTTCCCGAAAATCGAACTATTTCTCAGTTACTCCAACTTTCGAATAATTCCCTTCTTTGGTAACTTAAAATATATTGCAAGTTACCAACAATTTCTTAGTTACTCCAGAGTCACCGACCAGCTTAAGTAACTTGCAACCCTTCCCGGCGAGTCAAAAATCCTTACAGGCAGCTCCTCAAATAACTCTGGAAGTTACTCCTGTTTTTTGTTTTTTTTTTTACTCGAATAAAAAAACAAACTTTCCTTTTATTTGATGAGATATTTAAAATGACTAATATCTTCTTTAACTCGTGATGCAGATGAATTTTTGGTGTTACTTAGCCCTCCCCTTTCCATCCCTCCCGCCCCCTTCTCCCTTCTGGTAAACCACGAGGTAATCTCCGGAATTACACCCCCCTCCCTCCTCTCCCCTCTGTTGCCTCTCCGCTTTCCTTCCCTCCCTTTCCCCCCCCCCCTCTCTCTCTCTCTCTCTCTCTCTCTCTCTCTCTCTCTCCTCTCTCTCTCTCTCTCTCTCTCTCTCTCTCTCTCTCTCTCTCTTGCAATGCCCTCCCCCTCTCTTATTTTTCTTCTTCCTCTTCCATCCTTTGTCTCTTCTTCCTTTTCTCTTCCACCTTACCTTTCTTGTCTCTTCTCTCTTCTCCTCTTCCCTCTCCCCAATCCCTCCCTCCTCAACCACCCCCTCCCCCTACTCTCCCCTTCCCTCCTTTAACCCCTCCCCCTACCCTACCCTCCCTTACCCCCTCCCCCTCCCCTTCCCTCCTTTACCCCCTCCCCCTCCCCTTCCCTCCCTTACCCCCTCCCCCTCCCCTTCCCTCCTTTACCCCCTCCCCCTCCCCTTCCCTCCTTACCCCCTCCCCCTCCCCTTCCCTCCTTTACCCCCTCCCCTCCCCCTCCCCCTCCCTCCCTTCCCTCCTTTACCCCCCCCCTAAGATGGTAATCCCTTCGTCATCTTCCATGATATTGAGCAATCCTCATCCGGGGATTTGGGATTTTACAGCATAGGGGAAGGACACGGAGGGGAGGGGAGGGGAGGGGAGGGAAGAGAAGGGGAGGGAAGGGAGGGGATCGGTGGGTTGGAGAAGGGAAGGGAAGGGAAGGGAAGGGAAGGGAAGGGAGGGGAGGGGAGGGGAGGGAAAGGGAGGGAAAGGGAGGGAAGTGGAGGGGGATTACAAGGATCATGATTCTTCCTCCTCCCCCTCCCCTTCCTTCCTCCTTTCGTCATTATCTATTTATTTTCCCTTTTCGTTATTTCTTATTCCCTTCTTTCATCTGGTAAGCTCTCCTTTCCTTTCCTCTCTCTATTTTTCTTACTTACTTCGTCTCTTTCACCTTCCTCTCTTCCTCCTACTTTTAATTCCTCTTCCGTTTG
>NC_061834.1:8496492-8498992 GCF_019202785.1 Penaeus chinensis | reverse complement strand
CAAGAGAAAGAGAACGTGAGACAGAGCAAAAGAAAAAGAAAGAGAGACAGAGCAAGAGAAAGAGAGACAGAGAGAGAGAGAATGAACTGTCCTTCCAACGACGCAGAGGAGATTCAAGAACAATAAGAATAAACAAAGCTAATCGCAACGTCAACTTCAAAAAGAAAATCAAGAATTATAATCCATTAAAGAACCAGAAACTATTTTACGAAACTACGGATAAGAAGAAAAAAACGGAAAAGTAGAAGAGATTATGTTTAGAAAAAGGAAAATTATTTAAGGAGGAGTTCAAGGAGAAAGGAAAAGGAGAGAAGGGAAGGAAGAGGAGGAGGAGAAGGATGAGGAAGAGGAGGAGGAGAAGCAGGAGGAGGAGGAGGAGGAGGTGGACGAAGACGAAAAGGAAGAAGGAGACGATGAAGTAGAAGAGAAGGAGAAAGAAGAAAAGAGGAATAGGATAAGAAGGAGAAAGACCAAGGGGGGAGGGGGGGGGGTCTTCAGAAGGTGATCCACACAATCGCGTTCTTGCTGCAGCCACGTAATTAAGTCACGAACTTCCTGCAGGTCGCAACAACCGCTCTGCAGGTCAGCGAGTTATCCCAGCCTACCGACCTGCGGCCTGACCAGTGTACAGGTCTCGGAACCCAATGTGACACGAGGAGAAGAGAAGAGAGAAGAGAGAGGAGAAGAGAAGAAAAGAAGGAGAGACTGATGGCTCTTTATTTATCCTGCGTCCTGTCAAGTCACTCACTATCAACCTTCTTTTGTCCTGCATCTAGGCGAGGGGACCTTTGCAAACTTATTTTCAGCCTGTTGCAAATCAGTCTGTTTTCGCCGGTGCCTTTTCTGTCTCGGTTTGTCTGTCCATTCGTTCTGTCATGCTTTATCATGTTGCCTGTCTGTTTGTCATGTCTTGCCATGTTCTGTCGTACTATCTGCCTGTCTGTCTGCCATGGCTTGTCATATTGTTCGTCATATCATTCAGTTTGCTTTATTCCGTCTGTCTGCCATGTCTTGTCATACTGTCCGTCATATCATGCTTTATTCTGTCTGTCTGCCATGACTTGTCATACTGTCCGTCATATCATGCTTTATTCTGTCTGTCTGCCATGACTTGTCATACTGTCCGTCATATCATGCTTTATTATGTGTGTCTGCCATGACTTGTCATACTGTCCGTCATATCATGCAGGTTGCTTTATTCCGTCTGTCTGCCATGACTTATCATACCGTCCGTCATATCATGCAGTTTGCTTTATTTCGTCTGTCTACATATCTCACATCCTCTATCTGCCTCATTGGCAAGTTGTCTTCTGAAATCCCTGTTCAACTGTCTTATCATCTGTAATTTCACCAGCCTGCATGCCTGTATGTCTATCCGCCTCCTTTCTTCTCCCCTGGCAATCCAGACAGTCAAATATATGCCTATCTTCCCCCCTCCCTTTCCCCTTCTTCCGCCCTCTATCCCCCTCCCTCCCACTACCCCCATCATTCCCTTATACGCGAGACACAAATCAATAACTCCCTGTACATTTAGACCGCAAGCCTATCTCTCTTTTCGTTTAAGCCGATTCCCCTATAACACTTCCTCTATAGCCTAGACGAAAGCACTTTAACTCAGTCATAGGGTATCGAAACCTTTATCACACTGTCTTTCATCAACCGAAGCCTCGTCCTAATCCTCTTTGTGCATCTTGTGGATAAATCTTGTAGTTAAATCCCTTAGTATTTATAGGATTCCGGTTATGGGGAGTTGGTGGTTCCACTATGGATTAGGGTCCAGTTCTATAGTCCGTGTGGTATTGGAAAGCGTGTGTTTGCGCGTGGCTTTAACTTAGTATTAACACTTAAATTATAAGTAAGACTTACCTAATTATTAACATTTCAATAATTAATATCTAAACAATAATAATAGCAATAATAACAACAATGATAACAACAATAATATTTACAATAACAATGCATTCATATTACACATCTGAAACACACACAGAGGCGCATTAAATTTACAGTAACACGTAACTAACATGTCTAACAGTCCAATACACTCATAACATTGGCTGGTGCCATAACCAACAGTCCGCACGTTCCCGCTAATCAAGTGCCAATCAATAGCTGGAAGCTGATTTCCCGGTCAAGGCAAACCGGGCTGATAACAACACAACTCACTGGGTGCATGTATGAATGTAAAAAATATTAGATACATGTAAATCAATACATACAAATATGTAAATATATGTATATTCATATATATGTATATGTATATAAGTATGTATGTATGTATGTATGTATGTATGTATGTATGTATGTATGTATGTATGTATGTATGTATGTATGTATGTATGTATGTATGTATATGTATGTATGTATGTATATATGTGTATGTATGAATATATAATATTTTATATATATATATATATACATATAAAATAAATATATATTATATATATATATATATAAATATATATATAATACATATACATGTATTTATGTATGTATTTAC
>NC_061834.1:8487348-8492348 GCF_019202785.1 Penaeus chinensis | reverse complement strand
TTCCTTCTTCTTTCTCTTTCCCTTCTTCCCCTCTTCCTTTTCCTCCTCTTCTACCCCTCTTCTTTCTCTTTCTCTTATCCCCCTCTTCCTTTTCTTTCCCTCTTCTCTCAACCTCTTCTACCTCTCTTCGTTCTCTTCCTCTTCTGCCCTTATTTCTCTTTCTTCTCTTCCCCTCTTCCTTCTTCTAACCTCTTCTTTATCTTTCTCTTCTTCCCCTCTTCTTCTTCTACCTCTCTTCTTACTTTCTTTTCTATCCCTCTTCTTTCTTTTTCACTTCTCCCCCTCTTCTTTTTCACCCTCTTCTTCCTTCACTTCCTTTCCTTTGCGTTTTTCTCTTTATTATTGTCGTTATTTTTCTCTTTTTTTCTTGCCATTCGTATCCGCTATCTTACTCTTTCATGGCGACGAGAAACAGGCAGACAGACATAGACACACACACATGACAGACGTAGACACACACACACACACACACACACACACGCACACACACACACACACACACACACCGAACACACACACACACACACACACACACACACACACACACACACACACACACACACACACACACACACACACACACACACACCAGCACACACACACACACATACATAACAACAAATATTCCGAACACGCATATAAACACACATATATCTCTTACCTTTGCATGTGCAGAGGCAATCGCGCAACATACACCAGTCGTGGTTGTAGTCAAAAATCTCCCAAAGTATGGTTCTTAAAATCCACGTTATATGTCGATCGATAACATCAATAGCACGGACCCTCCAACGTCATTTTCTAGGGTCTCTCCCCCACGCTTCTAGAGGTCCCCCTTCTAACTTTCTAGGATACTTCTCACGCTTCTAGGATAAGACCCTCTCCTCGGGTCTTCTCCCTTGTTCTAGGATCCCTCCTACTCTTCTAGAATCCCCTTCCTCTTCCTCATTCTCCTAGGATCTCCTCCTCTCCTCCTCTAGGATCTTCCCCCTTCTAGGATCTGCTCCTTCCCTCCCCTCTTCTAGAATCTCACCCACTCTTTCAGGATCTCTTCCCCTCCTTATAGGATCCACACCCCACTCCTATGATGCCTCCACCATTCTCTCTTTTAGGACTACCCCCTCTTCTCAAGTCTCCTATCCCTCTTCCATCATCCTCCCCCTTTTCTAGGACTCCTTCCCCTCTACTAAGTCCCCTCTCCTCTTCTCGGGGTTTCCCTCTCGCCTCTGGTAATAACAGGTAAGGGTCCCATACGCTACACTTACCTGCTAATTACAAATCACCTGTTCTTTGATGTTCCGGCTTTCTCCCCCTTCCCTTCTTGTGTTGTTTTATCCTCTGGTTCTGTGCTTGGTGTTATTAGCTTATTTGTTTCCCCTTTTTTGTCATCGTTTTATATGCTATGTTATCAAATTCTGGTTAATCTGTTCTTATTTTACTTCTTTCCTTCGTTCTCTTTCGTTTCCTGTCTTTGTTCTTTTATTCATAGTCCTATTACCCCCCCCCCCTCTGTCTCCTTTATTATCCCTTTATCTTCTTTATCTGCCTCAACAATCACATATCAAAAGAAAGGCCTTTTCTGCTTTTATCTCCCTCCGTCTCTCATCTCTTTCAGGCTCACTCTTATCATATCTTTCTCCTCTCTTTCCTCCTTCTCCTCCTTTCCTTCCTCCTTCTTCCCTGCAGTTCTCCAACCCCCTCTTTTCCTCCCTTCCTCACTCTCTTCTCCCCTTCCCACCGTGTCCCTTCTCTTCCTCCTTCTTTCTTCTCCTCTGCTTCCTTCCTCTTCCTCTTTCTCCCTCCCCCTACCTTCTCCCCTTTCTTCATCCTTTATTTCCTCCTTCCAACCTCTCTCTCTCTCTTTATTTTCCTCTATCTTGCTTTATCTAACAGAAACCGTCAATAAGCATTAGGTAAGCAACACATTTAATGTCTCACAAGCAAACAAGCAAGCAACACTATAACAGCACAAGCAATGTGTTCCCCCAGCTTGTTCTTGCTCAATCACCTTTACTAAGTGAGCCTAAGCTTTCCCCGAGTAGTTCTTGTTAAAGGAAATTTTTAGCTCGTAATTCAAATTAAGCTTTTTTCCCTACCTTGTTCTTGTTAAGTCAACTTTCAACTTTCAAATGAAGTTAAGCTTTTTTTGAAGCTTGTTCCTGTTAAACCAGCTCTCGATAACTTTCCGGAAAAGTATTGCACATGAAACACTGTCGAACGCGAAATGATTCCTTTTAAGCTATCGCATCTCATAAAACAACATCGTTACTTATGAAACCCTCCATCGAGGAAAAATAAGAAAAAAACAAAAACAAATAGATATACAGAAAGATAGATAAGCACACACACACACACACACACACACACACACACACACACACACTCACACATATATATATATATATATATATATATATATATATATATATATATATATATATATATATATATAAATATATAATACCGCCCATAACTGAATAAATATATAAATAAAAACATGAATAAATGAAAACGTAAAGAGACAAATCACACAAATAAATACAAATGTAAAAAAAATATACACACACAAACAAACGAATAAACATAAGCACACAAACACATAAACAAACAGACAAACAAACAAACCCCTCACACACAAAATCCACTCAGAAACCAAGAGTCAATGAAGTAAGCATGGGTGTCGGGCTAGCCTGTATCAGCTAGGCAGGCAGCCAGGCAGGCGGGCACCGAAGCTGGGACACGGTCGATAGTCTACACGCTGGAACTACACACACACACAGCTGGAGACAATGAAACAGGGCGGCACAAATCCGTAGAGTTGTGTATGCATACCCGATAGTCGGCCGTCAAGATTGTTGGTAGATATAGACCTATAGATATGTAACTGTGTATGTTTGAATGTTTGTGTGTGCTTGTGAAGGCTTGTTTTTTTGTGAGAGGGAGGGAGAGAGAGAACAAAGGAAGGAGGGAGGGAGGTAAAGAAGGAAAGAAGGAAGGGAGGAAGGAAAAGAGGGAAGAAAGAAGAAAGGATGGAAGTAGGGAGGAAAGATGGAAGGAGGGGGGAGGAGGGAGGGAGGGAGGGAGTAAGGGAGGGAGGGAGGGAGGGAGGGAGGGAGGGAGGGAGGGAGGGAGGGAGGGAGGGAGGGAGGGAGGGAAGGAGGGAGGGAGGGAGGGAGAGAGAGGGAGAGGGAGAGGGAGAGAGAGAGAGAGAGAGAGAGAGAGAGAGAGAGAGAGAGAGAGAGAGAGAGAGAGAGAGAGAGAGAGAGAGAGAGAGAGAGAGAGAGAGAGAACAGAGAATGAGAAAAAGGAATAAAAACAAGAAAGCATACAAGAAAAATAAAAAAATAAAAGAAATCAAGCAGTGAAATGAACACAACAATCAGTAGAAAAAAACTCTCAGATATGAAATGACGCAAAAAAAGACGAGCACGCACACACCAACGACCGTTTTTTATACAAGAGCTAAGACAATGGCTCAAGGGGAGACTGGAAGATTGCTGATGACAAAAAAATAGGGGGAGGAAGAAGGAGAATAACACAGACGAAAAGGGGAATGGCAAAATATAATACTATATACTAAATATATAATAATATAATAAAACGGTAATATAAACATGATAGTAGAATATTTACAGAATATTAAAATAAGCCTAATAATAAATCAAAACAAAATAGTAATGACGATGATAATACTAATACTTATACCAATACTACTAATAATAATCACAATATTGTTAACAATAGTTGCTAACAATAAAATATGTATAGATACAGAAAAGAGATGGGGAAAGGGAAGAGGAGAGACGAGAGAGGGTGAGAAAGGTAGGAGAGAGACGAGCATGAAAAAAAGGAAAAAAACAAAGAAACGAAAAAGAAGAGAGGAAATGAGAGAGATAAGAAAGGAGAAAGGGGAAATTTAGAGAGATGAGAGGGACAGGTGAGGGAGGAGAGAAGGAAAGTGAGAGGGGAGAGGGGGGTCGCGAGAGAAGAGAGGCGAAAGAAGTGAGACAAGAGAAAAAAGACAAAGGAGAGGGGGAGAAGTGAGAGAAGTAAAATAAACAGAAAGAGAGAGAGAGAGGAGAAGGAGACGGGTGAAAGAAAAGTGAGGGGAAACGAGAGAGGAGAGGGGAGAAAAGTTAAAGAAACAGAAGAAGAGAGACAGGAGAGAGAAAGGTGCCAGAAATAGAGGGGAAGTGAGAGAGGAGAGGGGGAGAGGCGAGAGAAGTAAGAGAGAAAAAAGAAGAGAGAGAGGAAAGGGTAACAGGCGAGAGAGAAAAGAGGGAAAATGAGAGAGGAGAGAGAAGTAAGAGGCACAAGTGAAGTGAAAGAGGGAAGAAAAAAGAGGGAAAGTGAGAGAGGAGAGAGAAGTAAGAGGCACAAGAGAGGTGAAAGAAGAATGGAAAAAGTGAGAGAAAAGAGGGGAAGTGAGAGAGGAGAGAGAAGTAAGAGGCACAAGAGAGGCGAAAGAAGAATGGAAAAAGTGAGAGAGAACAGAGGGGAAGTGAGAGAGGAGAGGGGGAAAGGTGAGAGAACCCAGGTGCGTGGACATTCCACGTAACTGAGGGAAGGGTGAGGAGAGGGGAGTTAAAAGTGAGGGGAGACGGTACGAGACTATTAAGTACCGAGATGTATAGAGCTTAGAATACTAATGAGGACGTCTACAACAATTGATATGAAGTCTATTTTTTTTTTTTTTTGTCTGAATAATATTTACCTTGTAATGTTTTGAACGTAATAAATAAATACATTTGTCTAGCATTTTTGGTTGCTAAACTTTTTTTTTGTAATATCTCAACTAATAGTTTTCATCAGAGTGTACGCAATGCCTTTTCCACATTAAAAAGTTTGGATTGCTCTGATAGCCGATAAAACGAAGTATAAAGGCATAAATAAGAGGTTATAAAAGTCACTCGACCATAAAAATAACCGTTTCCCGAATAAAAAGTATGAAACGACAATCCGCATCTGAATCATCTAAAAATACAAAAATAAATCATATGTTC
>NC_061834.1:8479848-8482348 GCF_019202785.1 Penaeus chinensis | reverse complement strand
AGGGGGATGGAGGAGAGGGGAAGGATGGGGGATGGAGGGGAGGGGAAGGATAGGGGACGGAGGGGAGAGGAGGGAAGGGGGATGGAGGGGAGAGGAGGGAAGGGGGATGGAGGGGAGTGGAAGGATGGGGGATGGAGGGGAGAGGAGGGAAGGGGGTTGGAGGGGAGAGGAGGGAAGGGGGTTGGAGGGGAGGGGAGGGAGGGGTGATGAGGATGGTGGGAGGGGTAAGGGTGGGGTGGGAGAGGGTAGGAGAGGAGAGGGGAGGTCGATGGAGGATGGAGAAGAATGTGGGAGAGAGAGGCGTGGAAAGGGAAGGGGGAAGAAGAGGGGAGGGGGGAGAGGGATGGGGAAGGCAAGGAAGGGAAGGAAGGGAACAGAAAGAAAGAGGGGAGAGGGAAGGGAAGGGAATAGAAGAGAAAGGGGGAAGAGAGAGGAAAAGAGGGAAGGGGGTGGGATAAAGGAAAATGGGGGAGACGGAGATGGGCACAAGAGAAAGTGTGGTAAGAACGGGGGAAGATCATAGCACGGGAAAGCAAGCGAAAGAGGAAAAAAAATGAAAGGAAGAAACTTAAAATAAAATTTACATCGAGGAAAAAATAGAGCAGACTCCAGAATAGAGAAAGAGCGAGAGAGGAAAGAAAAACAAAAAAAACAAACAAACAAACAAAAAAACAGCAACAACAACAACGAAAGGACGGAGAGAAAATGCAAAACGAAATAAGACAACACGCCTACGGGTCTGCGGTACAAATGGGGGGAAGGGGGGGAGGGGGGCACTACAAAAGGACGTGACACCAGAGGGCCTTGTCGAGAAGGAGGGCGAAGAGGAGGAGGATGAGAGGGAAGGAAGAGGCTGGAGGAGGGAAGGCAAAGGAGGCGTGCGGAGGAGAAAGGAGGCGAGGAGGAGGAGGCAAGGAGGGCTGTCGGAAAGGTGTGAGGTGAAATTTTAACGAAGCAAGAAGGGAGAGGAGGAGAAGGAGGAGAAGGAGGGAGGAAGGAGAGAAGGAAAGGGTGAGAATGTGGGAAAGAGAGAGGGAGAAGAAAAGAAGGAATGAAAGAGAAAAAATGGTGAGGAAGAAGAAGAAGAAGAAGAAGAAGAAGAAGAAGAAGAAGAAGAAGAGAGAGAGAGAGAGAGAGAGAGAGAGAGAGAGAGAGAGAGAGAGAGAGAGAGAGAGAGAGAGAGAGAGAGAGAGAGAGAGAAAGCGAAAGAGAAGGAGAGAGATTAAGATAGAGAGAAAGAGAAGGAGAGAGAAAAGCAGATAGAGAGAAAGCGATAGAAGGAAGGAAAGGGAGAGAAAGAGAAAAAGAAAGAGGAAAGGAGAAGGCATCTCGCGAAGGGAGAGAAAAGGAGATAAAATGAAAACTCGAGAGCAACCTCTCCAAACCCCAACTGCACCAGAAGCCTCACTTCCTGATCCAAAGGTTCACCGAGAGAGAAAGAAAGAAAAGATAAAACAAAAAGACAAAAAAACAAACAAGAAATTATGAAAAAAAAAAATAAAACAAAAAGACAAAAAAAAAATTATGAGAAAAAATTATAAAATAAAAACATAAGAAGATTAAAAAACTATGAGACATTATAACATTTCTTTCAGAGGACTTCGAGGAAAAGGATTTTGTCAAGATACACAGAACAGCTTTACGTAATAACACAATTACACGATGAATTTAGCGTGTTCGTATATCCACATTTCCTTCTTCATTGTACAAAAATAACACATGGTCTGTTGGTTCTTCATATTACATTGCTTTTATCCTATTATATTGTTTAGTTGTGCTTATGAGTATTATGTACATTTTTTCATAAGAAAGATTTGTAATCTAATGATGATGATGATGATGATGATGATGATGATGATGATGATGATGATGATGATGATGATGATGATGATGATGATGATGATGATGATGATACACACACAAACACACACACACACAAAAACACACACACACACACACACACACACACACACACACACACAGCCGTAATCATGGCCGCCCATTCCCTTCATGACATTACTTACACGCACACACATCCACACAATACACACACACACACACACACACACACACACACACAGAGTATGCCTGCCTGCTATTAGAGGGGAAAGGAAGGGGTGTTGTTGTTTATCGTGTTCATTGTTGCCATGTGGTTTCATAATATACTTTTTTAAAAGAGTGAGGAGAGAAAGGGAGAGATGCAAGGAGAGAAGGATAAACAAAGGGAAGTTTAAAAGGACGAAGTTCAGGTGAATACACAGGTAAAGAAGTAAATGGGTTAAGAAGAAAAAAAAGTGAAAGGATAAATAAACAAAAAAGGAAGTAAAATTTCCCTCATGGTTAATAATAATAATAAAAAAATAGTATTAAAAAAAATAATAATAATAATAAAAAAAAATCTGGCTGAAGTTCCGATGTCACGTTATATGTCCTCGTTCATTTCATAATGACGTCTGTTAATGATATAACTTCACATCATTATCATAGGAAAATTGAGAAA
>NC_061834.1:8472348-8474848 GCF_019202785.1 Penaeus chinensis | reverse complement strand
TTCATATTTGTGTAATTTCTTATGAAATTTTGTGTTGTGTCTTACATGTTGATGATAACATTCTCGATTATTAATTAAAGCTTAATTACTTTTTAGGTAAAATAATTTCGCAGAAAATATCTTATGCGAAACATGAATGGATAAAGAAAGAAAGAAAGAGAAAGAAAGAAAAAGGAAAGAAAGAAAGAAAGGAAAAATGAAAAAAGGAAAGCAAAAGAAAGAAAGAATATGAAAAAGAGAGGGAGGCATAACAGACAGACAAGAGAAAAAGAAAGGAGAAAACTGCAATAAAGAATGAATACAAGAAAGACATAGAAAGAAAAAAAAAAAACAGACAAAAAACAAGATAAAAAAAAGTAATAACTTTGAGAATTAATTAAAAAAAACAATCAAAAGTGAAGACGTAACTGACAAAGTTCTCTCTCTCTCAAAGTCAAGTTCCAGCTAAATTCACGCCATGATAAATTTTAATTGCAGGTGTATGCATATATAAACGGCTTTACATAGATGTGCTATATATGCAAATCTGGTTGGTGTTATGTTATGTAAAGCCATGTGGAGGCCGTGTGTGTGTGTGTGTGTGTGTGTGTGTGTGTGTGTGTGTGTGTGTGTGTGTGTGTGTGTGTGTGTGTGTGTGTGTGTGTGTTTCGAAAATATAAATAAATGGAATGGAAAGAATACAAAACATACAAACGAATAAATATGAGAGAAAAAAATACAAAAACAACAACAACAACAACAAAAACTAATAAAATAATAAAATAAAAAAAATCGAAGACAATGAAAAAAAAAACACGAGGAAAACAATAAAGACGAAAAGCACTAGAAAAATCAAAGAAACAAAAGAAAAAAGAAAGAAAAAAAACATATTAAAGAAAGAATATCACAGTAACAAGTCGGCGCTAAACTGGCACCGACCCTAATCAGTGCCACAGGAGGGTGCCACGCGTTCTTAAAGGAGGGGGAAGGGGCGAGGGGAAAGGGAGGGGGAAGGGGGGGAAGGGGGGGTATTGACACTCCATCTCCGTCTGGCCCGATACTGGCCTGCCGATATTCCGATATATGGGAAGTGAGAGAGAAGGCTTTGAGTACAGGTCATTAGGGTCTTCATAAACCCCTTTCTCTTTTTCTCCTACTCCCTATTCCTTGTCCTTGTCTTCTCCCTTTCGCTCTTTCTCCTACTCCCTATTCCTTGCCTTTGTCTTCTCCCCTTTCGCTCTTTCTCCTACTCCCTATTCCTTGGCCTTGTCTTTTCCCCTTTCGCTCTTTCTCTTCCCCAATCTACTCCTCTTTTTTCTCTCTTTTTCTTCTTTCCTATCCCTTGCACCTTTCTTCTCCCCTTTCGATTTTTCTCTCTTGCCACATCTTTCTCCTTTTTTCGCCTTTCGCCTCCTTTTCTTTCCACTTCACTTTCTACTTCTATCTCTTTCTCAATTTATTTTTTTATTCCTTTTTTTCTTATCACACCTTCCGCTTCCTCTTTTCTCTTATTTTCTTTCTCCCACTACTCCTTTCCTTTCCTTCTCTCCCTCATTCACCTCGATCATTCCGTCTATTACCTCTTTCCTTCTTTCTTTCCCCCATTTCCTTCCTCCTCTTCTTTCATTTCATCACTTCCCTCCCTTTCTCCCCTGCCACCTCTTCCTCTTCCCCACTCTCTCTATTTCCTTATCACCTCTTCCTCCCTCTTCCCCCTTTCTCACTACTGCCCCTGCTACTTCTTTTCTCAAATTATCTCTTTTTATCCATCACCTTCCTCCCTTTCTCCCCCGCCATCCCTTCCTCTTCCCCAGTCCCTCTTTTTCTCTTATCGCCTCTTTCGTCCTCTTCCCCCTCTCTTCCTCCCTCTTATTTGCCCAATTAATGTCAAGTTCGTTTAACTCCTTCCTTTGATAAACAGCGACACGGTAAGATAAATGTTAATGTTTGGGTCCGTGTGTTACCTGTTGCTTTTTTAATCATTATCAGCAAGGTTCATATATACCTAACCCTCGTTATAGTTTACTGTCGCGATAAAACAACGCTATTTGCAAATACATTTGCTTTGATTTGAATCGTGAAATAAAGTAACGAATGTTCATATCGAATGCGCAATTTTGACACGGTATACGTAACAACAACCGTGTTTAATTACTAAAGTGCTGAACTAAAACAAAGACAGCGCAGTACAAACCACACTGTTTCTCTGACGTTTTATTTTCCCAAATAAAAAGAAAGAGAACAGAAATAAATAAATAAAAAGTACGGGAGAAGAAACGAAAGAACAAAATAGAGAGGAGGGGAAGAGAACGGGAATGGGGAAGGGGAGAGAGGAAGAGGAGGAGGGGGAGGAGAGAAGGGGAGAGAAAGGGGAAGAACGTATGGAATCCCGAAAAAAGAATACAAAAAATATACGAAAGAAATGATATTGAGCTTTATGAAAAGGAAATTATTATTTAAGAGAAAAAAAATACACAAGATATTACCACAAAATATTAAACTAATAAATAAAATATGAAAA
>NC_061834.1:8462348-8464848 GCF_019202785.1 Penaeus chinensis | reverse complement strand
GGAGGAGAAGGAGGAGTAGGAAAAAATAATAATAAGACGAAAAAAGAGAGAAAAGAAGAAGGAAAAAAGAACAAGAAAAATAATAAGTAAAAGAAAAAATAAGAAAAAAACAAGAACAAGCAAATTAAAAAGAAAAAGAAAAAGAAACCTGAAAAACAATATGACGAAAAAGAAGAAAAAGAAGAAAAGAAAAACGGAAATAAGATGCACCGAGAAGAAAGAGAAAAGGAAAAGAAGAAGAGACGAAGGAACGACAGGAGTCTCATCATAAGTCAGCGAACCATTAGTTACCCCTTCGCGTGTGCCCGGCGCCGACCCTCAAGAACCTATAGACCGAATTTTCACATTTTAAGATCTCCACTTTCGCTCTAACGTTGTTCTTTCTTTTACGTATGTTTTTCCTTTTAGTGTTTTTTTTTTTAAATTATTATTTATCTATTTAGTGGAGTGGGTTTATGTAGAACGGAAGAGGAAGGGATGTGGTGTGTCTCGTAAGTTTTATTTCGGTATGTTTGGTTTGCGAAAACCAAGATGGCGGTTTGACATTTCGAGCTCATGTCGACAATTTTCGTAGAAAAAAAGGAAATAAAAACGTTTAACGGCTGTGAGTCTAAGAAAACGAGAAGAAATAGATAAATAAGTACATGAAAAAGTATAGAATCAATGTCAAAAACAAAACAAATAACTTGCTTGCCATTAGTCAGAAGGATAACAGGGAAAGGGGGGAGGGGGAGCAGGGACCCGGGAGAGGCAGTGGGGGAAGGGGGTAGGGAGAAGGCAAAACGGAGTAGGGGGGCAGGGACACCGAAGTTCAGTCCGGAAAGGGTGAGAGGAGACGGGCGGGGATGGGCAGGGGGAGAGGTAGACAGGGGTGAGCATGGACGATAGGCAGTCAGGTCGGCAGACAAGAACAGGATTGAAAGGTAGGTAGGGGGTAGGGCACGGGCAGGGGTGAGAGGGAGGCAGGGGGAAAGGGAGGAAGAGAAGCAGGGATGACAGGGAGGCAGGGGAGAGGACAGAATAAGAGGTGAGACGTGTATCAGTTTCGCTTGAGAGGATAAACATATGTTCAATCAGACGATGTCAATAAGCTGAACACAGAAATTAAATTCATAGTATCAGGATTACATCCGATTATTTTTAATAAAGCTGATAATATCATTTCCAAACAGATCAACGTATATCAGTGCTTTAACAAATCACCTAATTTAAACATGGAATTAAATAAATGAGAAGTGTATATTAACAAATCAATATTATCATAACCTATATTCCTGTAACTAGCATAAACATTGATCAACACAATCATAAGCTTCAATATCGACGATCACCAGAGATCAACATCCATCATATGACAAATTTCGCCTTCATATAAAACGAGATTGGAACATGTAAACAGTTTAAAATTAGAGATTAGAGATTAGAGATTGCACATTATATATCGATCACGTGGAAATTCATAAATCGTTTTACGGGAAATCTGATTTTAGATTCATCTGTGCGTCTATAACTTTCCTTTTTCATTAATACTAAATGCAAATTTTCTTTTGATCCGGCAAGTGGGTGAGGGAGGAAGAGGGAGAGGGAGTGTGGCAGGGAGAAGGAGACAGGGAGTGGGACGAACAGGGAGTGTGGGAGGGAAAGGGAGAGGGAGTGTGAGAGTGAGGGAAAGAGAGAGAGCGAGGGAGGAAAGGAGAGAAAGTGGGAGTGAGAGATTGAAAAGAATAACACCGTCACCCCGCCTCAAATTTCGTTTCTTCCAGCCTTCCCACTCTTCCTCCCTCTTCCTCATCCCATGCCTTCCCCCTCTTCCCCCTTTTCTATCCTCCTCCCATCCATCCCCAAGGAAAAAACTTACTTATAAAAACAAAGTACAAAGGAAATATGCCACACGGCCTCTGATCTATGGAGAGGAATACAAAAGGCTTCCATAACGAAATCTAAATAAAGGAAAGGAATTAAAACATAGGAAATCCCAACGGAAAGGTATGAGCAGAACTTTGAACAGGTGGAAACAGTAGCAACAAACCACACTAAAATCAGCGACGTTGATGTTATAGACGCAACAGAAGTAGCTAATCACTTCAATAAGTATTTTTTCTGAACAGTCGGTCACTTCAGCCATAATTTTTAAATAACTTTAAATAAGTTTTAAATAACTTCACGATCGAGCGAATTACAGAAGGTGAGCATATCAACATTACCAAGCAATTGCAAAATTCCTCTCCAGGCAGGAATAACATTTCAATACCAATAATTATAGAAATGGCTTCACATTTGTTACGTATCATAAACTCAAGACAGGAGATAAGCGCTTACATAAAACATTCAGTCTCAATTGTATCAGCAATTAAACCCGAGAAAATCATTTATACCGAACTATTGCAGCATCTTGATAATTCAAATATTATAACGGCATCTCACTTTGGTTTAGTAAATGTCAAATCCTCAGATACTGCAATTACTAATTTTACAAATGATGTGTACAGATAATTTTAAC
>NC_061834.1:8454848-8457348 GCF_019202785.1 Penaeus chinensis | reverse complement strand
TCGATCTTTGTCTTTGTTTCTCTCTCTTTTTATTCTCTTCTTTCTTTTTTTTGTCTGCCTCAGTCCCTCTATCTATGTCTCTATGTCAGTCTTCTACGTCTTCTCTCTGTTTCTGTCTGTCTGTTCTGTCTGTCTGTCTGTCTGTCTGTCTGTCTGTCTGTCTGTGTCTGTCTGTCTGTCCGTCTCTCTGTCTTTCTGTCTATCTGTCTGTCTATCTGTATGTCTCGTTCTCTGTCTATCTCACTTCTTCTTCTTCATCATCCTCTTCTTCTGCTCCTGCCTCCCTCTTTCGCTCTTCTCTCTCTCTTTCTCTCTCTCTATCTCTGCAGTAAACGTTGAACCAACAGATCAATTGACAAACTGCGCCGGACGTCCATCAGCCTAAAGCTGCCACCCACACCCACGCAAGCACGCACGCACGGACACACACACTAACACACACACGCACACGCACATGCACACGCACACACACACACACACACACACACACACACACACACACACGCACACACACACGCACACGCACACACACACACACACGCACACACACACACACACACACACACACACACGCACACGCACACAAACACACACGCACACACACACACACACACACAAACACCACTGGCAAAGAAACACGACAAGAAGAAGCCAGCAGACGGCAACCAAACAGACAACCACAGACATCAGACAGACACAAACAGACGATAGCTACTTAGGCATAATGACGACCACAACCACAGCATACAACCACATCTACCACCAAAGAGACGAACAGCCAAATAAGCCAACCATAATCGAAGAGAAGACAGCATCCACGCACAACCACAACAAACGATAAACCAAAACCAAAAATGAAAAACGACCACAAACAAAAATGACAACCAACCACATCCAAAAATTACAACCAACCACAACCAAAAATGACAACCAACCACATCCAAAAATGACAACCAACCACATCCAAAAATGACAACCAACCACATCCAAAAATGACAACCAACCACATCCAAAAATGACAACCAACCACATCCAAAAATGACAACCAACCACATCCAAAAATGACAACCAACCACATCCAAAAATGACAACCAACCACATCCAAAAATGACAAACAACCACATCCAAAAATGACAACCAACCACAACCAAAAATGACAACCAACCACATCCAAAAATGACAACCAACCACATCCAAAAATGACAACCAACCACATCCAAAAATGACAACCAACCACATCCAAAAATGACAACCAACCACATCCAAAAATGACAACCAACCACATCCAAAATGACAACCAACCACAACCAAAAATGACAACCAACCACAACCAAAAATGACAACCAACCACATCCAAAAATGACAACCAACCACATCCAAAAATGACAACCAACCACATCCAAAAATGACAACCAACCACATCCGAAAATGACAACCAACCACATCCAAAAATGACAACCAACCACATCCAAAAATGACAAACAATCAACAACCAAAAATGACAACCAACCACATCCAAAAATGACAACCAACCACAACCAAAAATGACAACCAACCACATCCAAAAATGACAACCAACCACATCCAAAAATGACAACCAACCACATCCAAAAATGACAACCAACCACATCCAAAAATGACAACCAACCACATCCAAAAATGACAAACAATCAACAACCAAAAATGACAACCAACCACATCCAAAAATGACAACCAACCACAACCAAAAATGACAACCAACCACATCCAAAAATGACAACCAACCACATCCAAAAATGACAACCAACCACATCCAAAAATGACAACCAACCACATCAAAACATGACAAACAATCAACAACCAAAAATGACAACCAACCACATCCAAAAATGACAACCAACCACATCCAAAAATGACAACCAACCACATCCAAAAATGACAACCAACCACAACCAAAAATGACAACCAACCACATCCAAAAATAACAACCAACCACATCCAAAAATGACAACCAACCACATCCAAAAATGAAACCAACCACATCCAAAAATGACAACCAACCACATCAAAAAATGGACAAACAATCAAACAACCAAAAATGAAACCAACCACAACCAAAAATGACAACCAACCATATCAAAAATGACAACCAACCCCAAACCCAAAAAAGACAACAACCCCATCCCAAAAAAGACAACCAACCAATCCAAAAATGACAACACCAACCAAAAATGACAACCAACCACATCCAAAAATGACAACAACCACATCAAAATATGACAAACAATCAACAACCAAAATGACAACCCAAACCCCATCCAAAAAATGACAACCAACCACAACCAAAAAAAAAACCAACCACAAACCAAAAAAATGACAACACCATCCAAAAAAAAAAAAAACCCAAACCCCCAAAAAAATGGAAAACCCAAACCCATCCAAAAATAACAACCAACCACACCAAAAAACAAACAAAAAAAAAAAATGAAACCAACCACATCCCAAAAATGACAACCAACCA
>NC_061834.1:8446867-8451867 GCF_019202785.1 Penaeus chinensis | reverse complement strand
GCAGGAAAGTTAAGTGCATGGAGCCATTCCCGAAATCAGATTGTAAATGTTTGTGTTTTTATGTATTGTATTTTTTTGTAATATAACTTATTTTTTTATTCTATTGTATATTTGTTTGTTTGTTTGTTTAAGATCACTGCTTATTTTTTGTTTTCACGCAGGCTTTTTAGTAAATAGTTTATGATTTTTTTACTTTTGTGTGTGTGTGTGTGTGTGTGTGTGTGTGTGTGTTTGTTTGTGTGTATGCGTGTGTGTATGTGTGTGTGATTATGTGTGTGTGTTTGTCTAGATTTGTGCTCGTATTAGCTAAAACGTCGTATACATGTTTTGTGTAGGTCTTCCGTGCTTAGTTTGTGTGTGTGTGTGTGTGTGTGTGTGTGTGTGTGTGTGTGTGTGTGTGTTTGCTTTGTCTGTGTATCTGCGTTTGTATCTACATCTGCGTTAGCTTCTTTCTACTATTATGTACCGTATCTGATTATATGTTCGTGTGTTCTAATGTTCGTGCGTGTTTATATCCATGTATGTATTCCACTCCGATGGAGATATGGAAGCATTTGTATCATAATCATATACGATCATACATATATTACAGTGTACAACCATATACAATCATACATATAATAATGATCGTATATTTTTTCCGCAAACGTATCATTGGTGTATGCGTTAAAGAGTGAGTAAGTGAATGAGAGAGAGAGAGAGAGAGAGAGAGAGAGAGAGAGAGAGAGAGAGAGAGAGAGAGAGAGAGAGAGAGAGAGAGAGAGAGAGAGAGAGAGAGCGAGAGGGAGAGAGGGAGAGGGAGAGGGAGAGAGGAGAGGAGAGGGAGAGAGAGAGAGAGAGAGAGAGAGAGAGAGAGGAGAGAGAGAGAGAGAGAGAGAGAGAGAGAGAGATGAGTGAGTGAGTGAGTGAGTGAGTGAGTGAGTGAGTGAGTGAGTGAGTGAGTGAGTGAGTGAGTGGGTGAGTGGGTGGGTGGGTGGGTGGGTGGGTGGGTGGGTTAGGGAGAGAGGGAGAGAGAGAGAGAGAGGAGAGAGAGAGAGAGAGAGAGAGAGAGAGAGAGAGAGAGAGAGAGAGAGAGAGAGAGAGAGAATGAATGAGTGAGTGAGTGAGTGAGTGAGTGAGTGAGTGAGTGGGTGAGTGGGTGGGTGGGTGGGTGGGTGGGTTTTGGTGGGTGGGTGGGTGAGTGAGTGAGTGAGTGAGTGAATGAGAGATTGAGAGATGGAGAGAGAGAGAGAGAGAGAGAGACACAGACAAACTGACAAATCCTATGTCACATGCATTTGACTCGCGTAAATCAAGCTAATGAGAGAGGGCGGTCATGTGTGTTGACGGAGGGTCGGAGAAGGGGAGGAGATTGGAGGGAAGAAGGGGAGAGGTAAAAGTGGAGGGGAAGGTCTTCGTGTGTTTCGCCGTAGCGTGGCTTCAGCTTGGCGTAGCGTAGCGGGGTTTGTCTCGCCCATTATCTGGCTTGGATTTGTTATGTGGCTTAGTCTGGCGTTCTGTGACGGAGCTGACCATCATACGTGGCCTAATCGTGGCGTCATTTACCGTAGCGTGGCTTAGTTTCGGTATCATTTGGCTTATCGTGGCGTAGCGTGTCTTGATAATACGCGGTTTAATTGGCATTCAGTGGCTACAGACTAAGTAACTGGCTAGTGACCGAGCTTGGCTTTATCTCGTTTAGCATGGAGGAGCGTGGCTTGTCGTGGCTTGGAGCGCGGTGATCACGGGGAAGGAGAAGGTCGCTTCTTAAAGGGACACCTTGGCGGGACAGTGGAGATGAGAGGGTCAAAGGGGGTGGGGGGGAGGAGAGGGGAGGGAAGGACGGAGGGAGAAAGAGGATGAGACAGACAGGCAAGCAGGCAGGCAGACAGGCAGGCAGGCAGGCAGGCAGGCAGGCAGGCAGGCAGGCAGGCAGGCAGGCAGGCAGGCAGGCAGGCAGGCAGGCAGGCAGGCAGGCAGACAGACAGGAAGGAGACAGACAGACAGGAAGGCAGGCAGACAGACAGGAAGGCAGACAGACAGACAGACAAACAGACAGGAAGGCAGACAGACAGACAGACAGACAGACAGACAGACAGACAGACAGACAGACAGGAAGGAGACAGGCAGACAGACATGAAGGCAGACAGACAGACAAACAGACAGACAGACAGACAGGAAGGCAGACAGACAGACAGACAGACAGAAAGCAGGCAGACAGACAGGAGGCAGACAGACAGGAAGGCAGACAGACAGACAGACAGACAGGAAGGAGACAGACAGACAGGAAGGCAGACAGACAGACAAACAGACAGGAAGGCAGACAGACAGACTGCCAAACAGACAGGAAGGCAGGCAGACAGACAGACAGACAGACAGACAGACAGACAGACAGACAGACAGACAGACAGACAGCCAGAAAGGAGACAGACAGACAGGAAGGCAGACAGACAGACAAACAGACAGGAAGGCAGGCAGACAGACAAACAGACAGGAAGGCAGGCAGACAGACAGACAGACAGACAGACAGACAGACAGACAGACAGACAGACAGGAAGGAGACAGACAGACAGGAAGGCAGACAGACAGACAAACAGACTGGAAGGCAGACAGACAGACAGGAAGGCAGACAGACAGACAAACAGACAGGAAGGCAGACAGACAGCAGACAGACAGACATGAAGGCAGGGCCAAGACACGGGGGGGATGGCAGACAGACAGACATCATGTCTGGCTGGTATGTTGGCTGTCATGTAGGTATGTCTGTGTTGGATGGGATGTAGTTCAGTCTGGGGGTTGGCTGTACAGGTCATAGTTGTTCTTATGGTCTGGATTTAGGTGTGGTGGCTTGGTCTGATAGAATATGACTGTCACAGCCCACTTATCTGGTACGAAGCCCGGGTCGGGCCGAAGAATGGGGTCGTTGTCTTTGTAGTTTGAACCCGTATCCCTTGTCGCTTCAATTATCTCTTCTCTTCTCTTTCATCGCCTTCCCCCCTATTCTCCTTTTGTCTTCGTCCCTTCCACTTTTTGTTCTTGTTCGGTCGTCTCCTTACGGTAGTCTTCCTAGACTTCCTTTTCTTGTTCGCTTTGCTCTTTATCTTCCTCATCTCCCTCTTCCTCTTCGTGTCCTCTTCTGCTTTTGCTCTTTTCATTTTCCTTCCTTCTCCACTCGCTTCCTGCCGTCCCACTCCTCTTCCCCCCTCCTCTTATTCTCTCCCTTCTCTCCTTATCTGCATCTTCTCTCTTTTCAATTCTTCCTTTTTATCTCTCCCTCCCTGCCCTTGTTACCCCCCCCCCCCTCCTCCCTTTGCTCTTTCAAAGCCTCAGTCTTCAAAAGAAAAAAAATATTAGTTTGGTTACTAAAGCTATGTAGGATATATATTTTTATAATGTTAGATTATTTTACATGCGATTTATTATATACATGTTCATTCATATTTTTATTTTCATTCATATTTTCTGATATTTTAATTTCATATATTAAAGAAAAAATGTTGTCATGAAAGTCAAGGTAAAAGAGATTTCCATTTTATGATTTTATTATTATTATTATTATTATTATTATTATTATCATTATTATTATTATTATTATGATTATGATTTCATTGAGGGAGAGAAGAAGTCTGTTTTTTTTTTTTCGTTTTTTTTTTGCTACTTTTGATGTATCTTTGCGGCCGAGTGGTTTTGGTTGGTGCCGTGTTTGAATTCTCGTGCATCGGTGTCTCATTGGTTAGTCTAAAATGGTTTTTGACAGGGTGGGCGGCACAGCGACAGGGCAGGGCCGCACTACGCGACCTCCGCGGTCCCGACCGGACGCCCCTGATGCGGACCCACAGTACCCGGTCACGACACACAGCTAGAACGCAAGACACACCCACGGCAGAGGAGAGACCCCTACCGACGCCCGGAGAGATCCGAGCCCATCGCTCCATGACGCCCTCGCGCGTAAACGAAGAGAACGACGCACCTAGAATCATAGATAGTCGGTTCCGCCTACGCACCAGGCAGGAGCCACGAAGCACCCAACCCCAAGACACTACAAGCTAGATAGGGATAGAGGAAAAAGCTAGAGGGGACGCTACAGCTCAACGCAGAGATTTCACGGCACCCGCTAAGAGCGAGCAACCGCACGCCACCGCGCAGCTGTCTCCCCCCCTCCCTCTCTCTCTCCTCTCTCTCTCTCTCTCTCTTCTCTCCTCTCTCTCTCTCTCTCTCTCTCTCTCTCTCTCTCTCCTCTCTCTCTCACTCACTTTCACCTACTCTTTCTCACTCCCTCTCACCCCCCCTCTCTCTCTCCTCTCTCTCTCGCTCTCTCTCTCTCTCTCTCTCTCTCTCTCCTCTCCTCTCTCTCTCTCTCTCTCTCTCTTTTGGTTGGTCTGGCGCTGTCTGTGGGCTTTTAAGTATGTGTGTTTCCAAGCCCATCCTTCTACTCTTCTCCTCGCGTCTATTTCCCACACCCATTCCTCTCCCCCATCCATCTCCATCACATTTCCCATCCCAATATCTCTGCACTTCCCCTACTATCTTTTTCCCATCACTCTCTCATCCCATCCCCCCCCCCTCTCCCTCCCCTTTCTCCCCCTGCCTATTCCCTATCGTCATCCCCATGCCAGTACCTCTCCTATCCCCCTGTCTCTGCTACCCTTTCCCCAGCCCCATTCCTCCCCAGCGTCACCCAGTTCCTCTCCCTCCCCATCCCCACCCCCTCCCCCACCCTATTTCCCACCCCCACCCTCAATCCTATCCCTACCCCACCCCCACCCCCGCCCTCAATCCTATCCCCTCCCTCGCTCTCTATCACTCACGCTCTCATGACAATATTGGCATCGGAATATTCAATCAGCGGGGAAATGGAGCGGTTCAATTTCTGATCCTTCTCTTCCTCTCTTCCTCTCCCATCCTTCTTTCCTCCCCTTTTGTTTCTTGTTTTTCGTTCTCTTTCCCTTCTCCTTCCTTCATTTATCCCCCCCCCCCTCCCTTCTTTCCTCCCAGCCTTTTCTTTTTTCTTTCATTTATTC
>NC_061834.1:8427841-8437841 GCF_019202785.1 Penaeus chinensis | reverse complement strand
AGGAAATCAAGAAAAAAAAAGAATAAAGACGAAGCGGAGAAATAAACGTAGTAAAAACAGCAAAACCGAAGATAAAAAAAAAAAAAAAAAAAAAGGTCACGAAAATAAGACCGGAATAAGAACAAAACGCCCCCCCCCCCCCCCCCTGCCAACAGCTGCATTATAAAACGCACATCGTTAACGGACGCCATAACACCCGCGCTTGTGCAAACATTATCCCGACTGAGTGGCCTTGACTGCATCCCTTTCCACACAATTATTTTCCTCTTTCATATTCTCGCTTTTCCTCTCCATTCTCTTGTTTCTTGTGCGTTTATATGTCATTATTATTTACATATTCCTGTATGTTGGTTTATGTTTTTTTATTCTTGTATTTATTACTTGTTATTGTTGTATATTTGTTACTATTTTTTTGTTACTGTTGTATATTTGTTACTATTTTTTTGTTATTATTGTTTCCTCTCTATTTATACTTTTATTATTATTAATTATTATTTGTTGTTTTATAATCATCGTCTTCTTTTCATTCTCTTATTTATTTTGCATTTATATATTATTATTCATTTATCACGGTATGTTTCTTTATTACTGTATTTTCCCCAATCTCTTATTTATTATCTATTTGTTTAGCATTATTTACTTCGCTCCACTCATCATTATCATTATTCTCTTCTCTCTTTTCGATTATCAACATTATTCATTTATTTCTCATCATCCTCTTCTTGTATTTATCATAATTAATTATTTAATTACTATATACTTTCCATTATCAATCTCCTCTTTCCATTCTCGATTATTTTACGCAAAACATTTATTTACCGAACTGGCAACTAATTATGGCATCACGAGCGCAAACTCTTTGTCCTTCCCGCCAACGAGCGTAAAGGAGATTCGCGTAATCGAGTTTTTTACGAAATCGAACTCTAATTCAGGGATCCATAACCAATAAAAGCGCGGGAACTGATCAATCTGACTCGTACAAGGTCTCTGCAAGAACTGGTGATTTTGCTTATCTCTCTCGTATCTATAAAAGGGATAGAAAGGGTTATAGAGTTGCCCAAAAGCGGCGCCCGAATTGGGGATTTTCCTATTCTTCCTTTTACACCCGGGCCCACACTTTCTCTTTAAAGACATTGATTCCTCTTTAAGCCTCATGTAGTTATTCATTTATTTATACTATTTTATTCATCTTCACGTATTTCCTTTTGTATTCGATGAAAAAAGTTCGCATTTATTAGTTTTTCCCCCCACAATGTTCAGCTATATTGTTCCTTTTACTATCCTAACACCAACATATATTGTAATACTTCTGATTTTTCGTGGAAAACACAGTCCCTAAATTTCGCTGATATCCTGTCATTTTTGCGAAGCTGATGAAACCGTGCTGGCCTATCCCATATGTGCGCGAATGTTGCCTGTATAAAAAAAAAAAAAAAAAAAAAAAAAAAAAAAAAATGTTTCAGTGAACTCACACTCACATATTTGCTTTTAATGTTTGTGCATGTGTTTGCGTACACGTTTCTGTGTGTGTGTGTGTGTGTGTGTGTGTGTGTGTGTGTGTGTGTATGTGTGTGTATATGTGTTTGTCTGTTTGCGTGTGCGTTCGTGAGTGCGTGACGTGTGTATGTATGTCTACTTCCACACACACATACAAAACCCCATAAAATAACGCTCCTCCTCCACCTTCCTCTTACATTACCCCTCCCCCCCTCCTCCTCTCCTCCCTCCCACAACCCAACGTCATCAAATGAAAGCATCCTCGCTGACAACCCCGCTGACAACCCTTCCAACAACACAATCAATAGCAATGTCAGCTTCCCTAATCCAGACTTTAAGGTCGTCAGCCGAAACGGCCATCCGACCGCAGACCTTGAGCTCTGTTTTCGTCGCCGTCAGCTGGTTTGGCCTGATAACGTGGTCGATAATTTTGTTTATCCTATTTTATTATTATCATTATCTTTATTTGATTTTTCAGTCGGTGTATTATTATTATTATTATTTCTTTTTTGAAGGGTGAGTGGTAGGAGATAGTGGAAAGATTATAAGTGTTATTAAATGTCTCATTCTTTTCATGTGTTATTTTCATTATATATTTCTCTATTTTACTCACTCTCTTTTTCTGTCTCTCTCTTTCTCTTTCTCTCTTTCCCTTTCTGTCTCTCTCTCTCTCGCTCTCTCTCTCTCTCTCTCTCTCTCTTTCACTCTTTCCCCCACTCTATCTCTATCTATCTATCTATCTATCTATTTATCTATCTCTCTCTCTCTCCCTCCCTCCCTCCCTCCCCCCATCTCTCTCTCCCTCTCCTTCTCCCGCTCCCTTTCCCTGTCTCTCTCATTGCCTTCCTCCTCCTTTCTCTTCCATTTGATCTCCCTTTATTATCTCTCTCTCTCTCTGCTCTCCCCCCTTTCACCTTCTCTTATCTCAGACCACACAAGCTTTTCTCCTTATCTGTGCCTACCTTTTACCCCTCTTCCATTTTTCTATCCTCGCTTAATTCCTATTATAAAATAAGCAAATATATAGATAAGAAGATAAATATGTAAATATGATAAGTAAGTGAATTGGATAAATTTATAAATGATATGAATATAAATCAATTGAGTAAGAACAAAACGTAAATGAAATAAATAAATAGATTAAAAGGAATACGGGGGAAAAAAAGTTTACATTATCAGGTACATTACTCGAACCATACACAATCGTAACATTATTTCCTGCGCAAAAAAAAAAAAAAAAAAAAAAAAAAAAAAAAAAAAAAAAAAAAAAAAATCTCTTTATATCAAATTTCCTTTAAAATAAAAAAAATTATTTCATCTCCAGCCCATCGTGGAGGCGCCCCTTTTGTCCATCCGGGTGACACGCCCACTTATGGTATTACTGACACACGCCCACCCACAGTTTTCTCAATTTAACACTCTATCCCTTTAGTCTGTAATGGATGCATTCTTGTTTGCATTTGTGTCTGTCTCTTAGTCTGTCTGTTTGTCTTTCGGTCAGTCGATCTGCTTATCTGTTTGTCTTTATGTCTGTCTGTTGGTCTGTCTCTCTCTCTCGGTCTGTCCATTTGTCTTTCTCTCTTTTTTGTCAGTCTGCCCGTCTCTCGGTTTATTTATTTGTCTGTCTATCTCTCTTTCTGTACGTCTCTCGGTTAATCTGTTTGTCTGTCTGTCTCTCTTTCTGTACGTCTCTCGGTTAATTTGTTTGTCTGTCTCTCTCTCTTTCTGTACGTCTCTCGCTTAATCTGTTTGTCTGTCTGTCTCTCTTTCTGTACGCCTCTCGGTTAATATGTTTGTCTGTCTGTCTCTCTTTCGGTCAATCTGTCTGCCTCTGTCTCTTTATCTGCCTCTTTATTGTTCAGTCCATTTCACCCTATCATTCGTTCTCTCTATATCTCTTTCCGTCTTTTTAAATTCCCTGTTTCTGTTTCTCTCGCGTTCGAAACTTTTCCTGTTGTTACTTATCATTATCATCATCATCGCTTGTATTACCATTACTTTCAATATTTCTACTATTCCTAATATTAATTTTGCCACTAATTTCGTCCTAATTATTATTCTACTGCTACGAATCATTCTTATCATCAACATTATCAACATCATTGTTATTATGACTGCCGTTACTAATACCATTATCATTATCATTATCACTCATTACTATTGATAATCACATCATCATCATTATAATCTATTTCATAATGATTACTGATCTTATAACTTGTAATAAATTATCAAAAGGTAGATAATTGCTTTTACAACATACATTTCTAAAGAACGTAATGTCATAGATAATAGGCGATAATAACACAGCAATGAAAAATGGGACCAAAATGCCTTATGAAAAACATTTTGATATGATTTAATACAAAAACAAATGGTAAAAGGATACATGACAGTTTTACACGAGTTAAACATTCTACATGGAAAAAAAAAAAAAAAAACAGAACGAGGAAAAATAAAAACAAATAAACAAAAAGAAATATATATTTATATATACACACACACACACACACACACACACACACACATACACACACACACACACACACACACACACATATATATACACACACACACATATATATATATATATATATATATATATATATATATATATATATATATATATATATATATATATATATATATATATATATATATAAGCATACACACTCACATTTAATTCTAACATACATAATAAGCATTTTGCATGAACAGAACGTAATGCAAAACGCCTATATTCATTACAAACATTTTCCAAAATCACTGAATCAAAAACAGCTATTTGATGAACTCATGCTTCTTAGGGCGTAAATAAAAGGGCATATAAATCAAATGAAATGAAGATAAATAAGAGGACAATCATATATTACAATATGTAGTACAACTTATTATAACAAAAATGTAATGTTAATAAAACACTTAAAAGAAGAAAAATATTCATATTCCTGTCTGTAATTCAATTCAAGTTTTAACGTGTACATAAGTTAAATATTATATATTATAAAAATGGAGGAAATTGTATATACAATATATCTCTCAGGACAAATATAAATATGGAAATTTATGCTTTGAAAAAATATCTTTATATGTTTGAGAGAACATGAATAATGTTTTGTGTTGACTATAGCCTACAAAAACGCAAAAGCTTCTGACTAATATTTTATATTATCATCTTTATCCTTAGCAGTAGTAGTACTATAAGTAGTAGAGTTGTTGTTGCTGTAGAACTAGTAGTAGTTGTATTATTATTATAAGTAGTAGTAGTAGTAGTAGTAGTAGTAGTAGTAGTAGTAATGTTAGTAGTCGTAGTAGTAGTACTGGCAAAAGTCGTAGCAGTATAAGTAATAGTAGTTATAGTAGATGCAGCAGTAGCTTGTAGTAGCAATTGTTTTAGCAGTAGTAATAGCAGAAGCAGCAGCAGGATCAGCAGAAGTACTAGTAGTAGTAGAATTAACAGTAATAGCAACTGTATTGGTAATAATAGTAGTAGCAGTAGTTGTAACAGAAGATGAAGTAGTAGTAGTAGTAGTTATAGCAGAGACAGTAACAGTAGTAGTAGTAATAGTTGTAGTAGTAGCAGTTGTGGTGGTCGAAGTAGCAACAGTTGTAGTAGTAGTAACAGTAGTCCTTTTCCCCTCCTCTCGCCCCTCCCCTCGCCAACCTTTCCTACCCCTTTCCCTTCCTCCCCCATCTTCCCCTACCTTCTCCTCCATCCTCTCTTCCACTTCCTTCCTTTTCCTCCCACCATCCTTCTCCCTTTCCTCCCCCACCTCCAATGTATCCACTTCCCCCTCCCTATGTCCTTCAAACCACCTTCTCCCCCCCTCTTCCCCTCTTCCCCACTCCCTTCCCCCTTCCCTAAAAGCTCACCAACCTCCCCCTCCCACCTCCCTCCTCCTCTCCTCTCCCTCCCTCGGAACCCCCTTCCTCCTTACCCCTTCCTTCTCCCTTCCCCCTTCCACCCCCTTCATTTCCCCTTCTTGCTCATTCCCATCTCCCATCCCCCCCCTCCCATTTAAGCTCCCCCTTCCGGTTTGTTTCCTCCCACCTCGCCCTCCCCTCCCTTACCCCCTCCTTCCACCCACTCACAACCCCTTCCCTTCTCACCCCCCTTCATTCACCCCCCCTTCCCCACCATCTAACTCCCTTTCACCCTTCCCCCTTCTCCCTTTCCTACACCCTCCCCCCTCCCTTCCACACCCCCAAATGAAGCGCGGAACCCACTTAAAGATGCAAGACCGCCTCCAGCACCTCCAGACAGCTGGGGGAAGCCCCGGTTGCCCACATTCCCACAAAAGGCGAGGGAGCGAGAGGGAATGGGGTCCTCTGTGGGATGTCCTCGTCTGTGGGAGGGAGTGGGTGGTGGGAGTCGCGAGAAGCTGGGAATGACGTGGGCGAGGCGAGGGGGGAGGGAAGGGTAGGGGAGGGGAGGGGAGGCAAGGGGAGGGGAAGCAGACGGGAGGGGGAGGGGAGGCAAGGGGAGGGGAGAGAGACGGGAGGGGGAGGGGAGGCAAGGGGAGAGAGGGGGGAGGGGAGGCGAGGGGAGGGGAGGCGACGGGAGGGGAGGGGAGGGGAGTGGGGCGCGAGGGTATGGTAATTAATTCGTTTTCGAGGAAGTTGGTTTTCTTTTCCTTTTTTTTTTTTTTCTAAGGCTTTCTTTCTTTTTCCTCTCCCTTTCTTTGTTTTTATCTTTCTTTCTTATCATCTTTTCTTTCTCTTTTTCTTCCTTCCTTCCTTTCGCTCTTTGTCCTTTCTCTCTTTCTATCACCATCTTTCATTCTTTTTACCTTTCTCTTTATTTTCCCGATTTTTTTTTTATATATTACCTCTCTCCTTTTTCTCTTTTTATTTATTTTTCTTTCTCCCTTTTTCTTGTTTTTCCCCTTTTCTTTCCTTTTTCTTGTTTTTCCTCTTTTCTTATCTTTGATGCTTTAATGTGCGTGTGTTTTTCTTTCCCTCTATACGTTTCCTCGTTCTCCGTCTTTCACTCTCTCGCTCCCTCTCTTCCCCTCCCCCCCTCTCTCTTTGTGTATGTGTGTGTGTGTGTGTGTGTGTGTGTGTGTGTGTGTGTGTGTGTGTGTGTGTGTGTGTGTGTGTGTGTGTGTGTGTGTGTGTGCGTGCGTGTATGTGTGTGTGGGGGGGTGCGTGCGTGTGTGTGTACGCATACGCACACATACATTTGTCTCCCTCTACACCCCCTCCCCCCCGCCTCTCTCCTTTCTGCCTCTCCTCCCTTCTTTCTTACCGTCTCCACTTTTCCATCCTGTTCTATTCCCTCCTTGCGCTGCCTGTGAAGATCCTGCCATCTTGGTTTCTATAAAAAAAAAAAAAAAAAAAAAAAAAATCCACATTCTATGAAAGAAGATCCATTGTATTCCAACAACACAGCGCATAACATCCCTTCCTTTATTCGTATCTGAAGCCGAGATTCCCTGCTTCGAGAGGCTTCCTGAAGGAGAGATCAGGTGAAAAATAAGATTTGCGTTGCGTCTGGGACTTGTCAATGGCTTTCCTTGCGGGAGGAAGAAAATACGTAAAGATGAAATTTGATCTTTTTTTTTTGTAAATTCATCGTTATTAGCGTTTATGTATGTATTGTATGTATGTGTGTGTGTGTGTGTGTGTGTGTGTGTGTGTGTGTGGTGTGTGTGTGTGTGTGTGTGTGTGTGTGTGTGTGTGTGTGTGTGTGTGTGTGTGTGTGGTCTGTGTGTGTGTGTGTGTGTGTGTGCATGTGTGTGTTTGTATGTATGTGTGTAAGTATGCATGTACGTATGTATTTATGTTTTTGTATGTATATATGTATGTATAAAAATCCACGCACATATACAGATCCAATTAGTAAGACCTAAAAAATGAGAAATTGGGAATTTCATTCACATCCAAAGCACATTTTTCACCTTCCACTTCCCTCAGGAGGCGATGCGAAGAAATATATATATATATATATATATATATGTATATATATATGTATATGTATATATATATATATATATATATATATATATATATATATAATATGCGTGTGTGTGTGTGTGTGTGTGTGTGTGTGTGTGTGTGTGTGTGTATACACACACACACACATACACACACATACCTATATATACATACATACACACACACACACACACACACACACACACACACACACACACACACATTATATATTTATATATATATAGGTATGTGTGTGTGTGTGTGTGTGTGTGTGTGTGTGTGTGCATGTATGTACTCATAAATAAACATAAACAATTATAATAATTTAACACAGGTATACGGACCGACAAGAAAAAAAAAAAAAAAAAAAAAAAAGCCAATAATTTTCCCATTTTTCAAAAATGTCGACACTTCCTCCCCTTTCCCGCGACCTTGCAATTGATCTCATATTCCAGCAAGGATCGCGCGTTGATTGCAGTGAGCCATTGCAGGGAGGAGGGGAGGATAGGGTGAAAAAGGGGGGTGGGGGAGGAGGATAGGGAGTATAGGGGGAGGGGGGAGGAAAGGGGAAGAAGGGGGGGAGGGGGGATAGGAGATATAGGGGGGAGGGGGAGGTAGGGAAAAAGGGGTTAGGGGGGAGGGGGAAGTCAAGTCAAGGACGTGACGTAACCAACCCTCCATGTTCAGAGGGGGAGGAGAGGAAAGGAGGAAGGAAGGGAGGAAAGGAGGAATGGAGGAAAGGAGGGAGGGAGGAAAGGAGGGAGGGAGGGAGTGAGGAGAGGAAAGGAGGGAGGAAGGGAGGGAGGGAGGAAAGGAGGGAGGAAGGGAGGGAGGGAGGAAAGGAGGTGGGGGTGGGTGATGATAATGATGATAATAATGATTATAATAATAATATGAATAATAATGATAATGACAAAAATAACAATATGAAAAATAATAATAACGATCATTATAAGATAAAAATAATGATGACTATGATAACGATAATGATAAATAATGATAATAATAATGATGACAATTTATCTATTATCTCTTCATCCCTCTCTATCTATTCTCCCCCCCTTCTCTCTATCTCTCTCTATCTAGCTAGCTATCCAGCTATCCATCTATCTACCCGTTAATCTACCTAACTAGCTAGCTATATATATGATGTAAATATACACACACAGACACAAATACACAAATATAATATTATATATATATGTATATATATATATATATATATATATATATTCAAGTCCATACGCCTACAATCAAAAGAATAACCTACCCCCCACCCCCCCAAAAAAAAAAAAAGTGAATCGTCTTGGTATGCAAAATAGAATGTAAAATTGAAAGAAAGAATTCCAACACTCTCGGAAGACATATTGCATTGCCATTGCATCTGCAAGAACATTCTGGAAACTTCCTTCGCACGAGCAAGAACACGCTGGTCTCATGGCAGCTGGGAATTTATTTCACTGAAGTCAAGGCAGTTTTTTTATTGATTTCAATGTCATTATGGATTTTGTTATTGTTTTGTTTTTGTAACTGTTTCTTAGTTAAGTCTCATTGCATATGTCTGTCTTTCGTTCTTTTTTTGTTTGTTTGTTTGTTTGCTGTCTCTATCTCTTTTCTTTCTCTGTCTTTGTCTGTATGTCGGTTTTTATGTTTGTTTGTCTGCCCTACCTGTCTATTCGTCTGTCTGTCCGCCTATCTGTCTGTATATCTGTGTGTCCGCCTATCTGTCTGTATATCTGTGTCTATCTCTCTCTCTCTCTCTCTCTCTCTCTCTCTCTCTCTCTCTCTCTCTCTCTCTCTCTCTCTCTCTTCCTCTCTTTTTCCCTCTCTCGTTTTCTCCTCCCCTCCTCTCTCTCTCTCTCTCTCTCTCTTCCTCTCTTTTTCCCTTTCCCTTCTTTCTCCTTTTCGCCAATAATAATAAACAAGATGCTGATAACATAAGTAAAGGAAGAACTTAACACACCATGATATCACATTCCTTCCAAAGAGTAACACTGCCTCCTGTAAACGTCTCGGGATCAATTATTATTCGAAAAATGAAGGAGGGAAAGGGAAGGAGGTAGGGAAGGAGAGAGAGAGAGAGCGAGAGAGAGAGAGAGAGAGAGAGAGAGAGAGAGAGAGAGAGAGAGAGAGAGAGAGAGAGAGAGAGAGAGAGAGAGAGAGAGAGAGAGAGGGGGGAGGGAGGGGAGAAAAAAAGAAAGAAAGAGAGAGAGAAATAGAGAGAAAGAGAGAGAGAGAAAGAGAGAGAGAGAGAGAGAGAGAGAGAGAGAGAGAGAGAGAGAGAGAGAGAGAGAGAGAGAGAGAGAGAGAAGAGGAGAAAGAAACAGAGAGAGAGAGAGAAACAGACAGACAGACAATCTGACACGGACAGACTAAGCTAAAATTGAAAGAAATATTCCGAATAATTGCAAACATTAAAATGCAGATCTAATGCCAAAAGTTCACAGCGAAATGTTAAAGCCAAGCATTGTTAATCGCTAATGAAATTCCATCCCAATATCAGATTTTAATATTCTCAGACAAAAAAAAGATGAAGAAAAAAAGGAAATAAAAATCACCCGGGGAA
>NC_061834.1:8412841-8422841 GCF_019202785.1 Penaeus chinensis | reverse complement strand
GCATAATTGTTCTGAATTGTCACAGGAAAAACTTTTTTGTTCATCATCATTAAAAAATGAAGCACAAATTTAGATAAATTAAAGTCATATAAAATCACCAGGTATGACAAGCAAAAGTCGTTCACACCGAAGAGTAAAAAATATGATTAAATGATATAATGATGTAATACTTGAGTAAATATATAACATACTGATAAGAACTTCCTTTTTTTAATGCAAAGGGACTTAAACTCAGACCTAAAAGCGAGTTAAAGCAGATAGCCATCCTTAGGGAAAAAGTGGCTTGGATAGAGGAAGTTGGTTCACTTATGTCGTCTCGCTGTACCTTCCTCTCTCCTTGTATCTTCATTTATCTCCCTCTCTCTCTCTCTTTTCGTTTTCTTTTCCTCTCGCTTCGTCGGTTTTTCTCTCCTCATTCCTAGTAACTTTCCTTCATTATTTTTTTTAGTTCCCCTTGTTCCTTATCCTGTTCATCGCTCTCTCTCTCTCTGTTTTCCTTTCCTTCCTGATCCCCTTCTTTCTCCTTCCATATTTGTCCCTCGTCTTTTCCTTTTCCTTCTTTCATCTCGTTCCTTCCTCTCCCCCTTCTCCTCCAGTCCCCATCCCTCCATTCTTCTTTCTTCCCCTTCTCTCCATCCTTCCCCTCACTCTCTTCCTCTCTCTCAACCCACCTTCTCCCCCAATCCTTCCATCCAATTCGCGAAATCTGTATCTTTCCTTCTCCCTCTATCTATCTCCTCTCCTTACATATCTCTTACTTTACTCCTACGTCTCTCCCTCTCCTGCCATCTCTCTCCCTCTCCCTCCATTTCTCTCCCTCTCCCTCCACATCTCTCCCTCATCCTCCACCTCTCCTCCACTTATCTCACTCTCCTTCCATTTCTCTCCCTCTCCCTCCACGTCTCTCTCTCTCCACTTCTTTCCCTCTCACCATCTTCCCTCATCTCTCTCCTTCTCCCTCTTTCTCCTTTTCTCTCCATCTCCCTCCACATCTCTCTCTCTCCCTCCACTTCTCCCCCTCTCCCTCCATCTCTCGCCAACTCCCTCCATTTCTCTCCCTCTCCCTTTATCTCTCCCTCTTCCTCCATCTCTCTCCCTTTCCCTCTCCCTCCACTTTCCCTCTTCCTCTCCCCTTGCACTCTCTCTTGCTACCTTCTTAAAGAACTTTTTGATAACGAAGCTGTCTTGTTTCTTATTTATGCGCTTTATCAAGGTGGCAATCTCCTGTGCAGCTGTTTCTGTGTTAATAGCTGAAGAAATTACTTTTGGGGAATCGAAAGTTGCTTTTGTCTGTTCTTTTTTTTTCTTGTTTTTTTCTTCGTTTTGTGTTGCTTTTTTAATTCTCTCCGCATCCTCCGTTTTGTTCTGTCTCTCTCTATTCTCGTTTATTTTTGTCTATGTCTTTATGGTTCTTTCTTCTTTATGTCACTCTATATATTCGCGTTTTTCTTTTGCATCTGTATCCATTTATCTTTCCTTTCTGTCTGGTTGTCTGGCTGCCTCTCTTTCTTTCTTTCTCTTTCTGTCTATCTCTCTCTTCTCTTTCTCTCTCTCTCTCTCTCTCTCTCTCTCTCTCTCTCTCTCTCTCTCTCTCTCTCTCTCTCTCTCTCTCTCTCTCTCTCTCTCTCTCTCTCTCTCTCTCTCTCTCTCTCTCTCTCTCTCTCTCTCTCTCTCTCTCTCTCTCTCTCTCTCACTCTCTCTCTCTCTCTCTCACTCTCTCTCTCTCTCTCTCTCCAGACCTATCTAGATTTATTCTCCCTAACGATAGAAAGATACATATATATATATATATATATATATATATATATATATGTATATATATATGTATATATATATATATGTATATATATATACACACACACATATATATATGTAAATATATATATGTATATAGATAGATAGATAGATAGATAGATAGATAGATAGATAGATAGATAGATAGATAGATAGATATATAGATAGATAGATAGATAGAAAGAGAGAGAGAGAGAGAAACGGACAGACATACAGAGCGAGAGAATGAAAAACTGTCGTACACCCCTTACCAAATTATAACAACCAAAAAATAAAATAACATATATAAGAGAACAAAGCCATACATAAATGGCACAAAGCACACACACACACACAAAAAGAAAAAAAAACTATTCGTAAATGCAATTGTATTTTTTTTCGTTTGCATGACCAGAACAGCTGCGTTCCTTTAACATGGGAAACACAGGGGAGATTGCAGAATGGGAAATGCTCGAGAAATAATGTAATTGAGTTGGACGTCATGCTGTTCATATATCATGTGTTTTGATGATGATGATGATAATATTGTTATTGTTGTTGTCATTAGTATTATAGTTTCTCCCGTTATCTTTATCATTATCATTATTATCAGTTTTTATTACCCTGAACTCTATTCCAAAAGCACATATTTACGTATTTACCTCAAATTTACCTCCAACCCACCTCAAGCCCAGTTCATAGTTACCTCCAACCCACCCCAAACCCACCCTGATCTCGCCCCAAGACTTAAATCGAACCCGCCTTGAGTCCACCAGAACCCACTCTGAACCCATCTCGAACCCACCCAACACCCACCTCAGATTCTTCTCATACCCACTCCGAAAACCACCTTGAACCAACCATCCCTAACCCACCCCAGGCAAACTCCGAAGAACCCACTTCGAACCCAATCGAAACCCATCCCAACCCACCCCTATCCGACTACTTAAACACACCTCGAACCTACCCTAAACCCACCTTGAGCCTACCCCAAACCCACCCCGAACCCACCCCCAAACCCACCCCGAACCCACCTCGGACCCACCCTCACACCCACTCCTAACCCACCCCGAACCCACCTTACCCCCCAAACCCACTCCAAACACACCCCTATCCCACCTTGACCCCTAAACCCACCCCGATCCCACCTTGACCCCTAAACCCACCCCGATCCCACCTTGACCCCCCAAACCCACTCCAAACCCACCCCGAACCCACCTTGACCCCCAAACCCACTCCAAACCCACCCCGAACCCACCTTGACCCCCCAAACCTACCCCGAACCCACCTTGGCCCCCAAACCCACTCCAAACCCACCCCGAACCCACCTTGACCCCCCAAACCAACTCCAAACCCACCCCGAACCCACCTTGACCCCCCAAACCCACCCCGAACCCACCTTGGCCCCCAAACCCACCCCGAACCCACCTAGACCCCCCAAACCCACCCCGAACCCACCTTGGCCCCCAAACCCACTCCAAACCCACCCCGAACCCACCTTGACCCCCCAAACCCACTCCAAACCCACCCCGAACCCACCTTGACCCCCAACCCCCCCCGAACCCACCTTGACCCCCAAACCCACTCCAAACCCACCCCGAACCCACCTTGACCCCCCAAACTCACCCCGAACCCACCTTGACGCCCCAAACCCACTCCAAACCCACCCCGAACCCACTGGATATCATGCCGAGGACATCTTATCAGCGAGAGCCGCAGCCTCGACGTCCGGAGAATGAAGGAAAAGATTCACAGACGGAAATTTATATTTTAGTCTCTCTCTCTTACTCTCTTCTTCTTCTTCTTCTTCTTCTAATTCCCTTTCTGTATCCTCTTCTTCTCCCTTTTCTTTTTGATTTATCATCGTTTCATTTCTCTACTCCTTCCACCTTCGTATAGAGGTAATACATGAAATCAAGAGAAAAATAAGCACAAGAAAATCGAAAAAAATATAAATAAATATACATAAATAAAGAGGGACAAACAACAACAACAAGATAAAAAGAGATTGTCAGCAACAATTGAACTTTAAACTTTGACCTTTCAAGAACATTCCAGCCCCCCCCCCCCCTCTCCCCTCCCCCTTCTTCCCCCACCCACCCGACATCTCCGCTTTTGACTGAGTCGAGAAAATGTCCTCTTGTAGTAGCATGACCCCGCAACCTGAAGCTCAGCGTACTTCCCAGGTTGGGCATGCCCAGGTCCGCCGCCCTGTCCGCGCTCATTGGACAGCGGGCTCCCCTCGTTCCTTGCGCGCTTACACAGCGCTCGCCTACTTAAGCCGCGCAGGCCGCTAGCGAGATCACCATCCACTGATCCTCCCGCAGACCAAGAGCATAGCAGCAGCACCCAAGGACTGCCCAGTCCTTAGCCGACCGGGGAGCCTCCCGGCTCCCCCGTAGAACTCCAACCTCAGCCTTCATCACCCAGCCAAACCTGTGGGCACTCACACCCACACCTTTCACTCCCCAAAGAGATAAGACACCAGACTAACATAGTAGATGGCCACTTAACCATTTACTATACTGGTGACCCCGGAGTGACCCGACAAATGGAGTGACACGTTCCGGTATATCGCTCCTTCGCTTAGCTCACTCTCTGGAGGGGGAGTACCTGTAGTAGCATGACCCCGCAACCGGAAGCTCAGCGTACTTCCCAGGTTGGGCATGCCCAGGTCCGCCGCCTTGTCCGCGCTCATTGGACAGCGGGCTCCCCTCGTTCCCTGCGCGCTTACACAGCGCTCGCCTACTTAAGCCGCACAGGCCGCTAGCGAGATCACCATTCACTGATCCTCCAGCAGACCAAGAGCATAGCAGCAGCACACAAGGACTGCCCAGTCCTTCGCCGACTGGGGAGCCTACCGGCTCCCCCGTAGAACTCCAACTTCAGCCTCCATCACCCAGCCATACCTGTGGGCACTCACGCCCACACAGTCACTCCCCAAAGAGATAAGACACCAGACTAACATAGTAGATGACCCCTTACCCATTTACTATACTCCTGTAGTAGCATGACCCCGCAACCGGAAGCTCAGCGTACTTCCCAGGTTGGGCATGCCCAGGTCCGCCGCCTTGTCCGCGCTCATTGGACAGCGGGCTCCCCTCGTTCCCTGCGCGCTTACACAGCGCTCGCCTACTTAAGCCGCACAGGCCGCTAGCGAGATCACCATTCACTGATCCTCCAGCAGACCAAGAGCATAGCAGCAGCACACAAGGACTGCCCAGTCCTTCGCCGACTGGGGAGCCTACCGGCTCCCCCGTAGAACTCCAACTTCAGCCTCCATCACCCAGCCATACCTGTGGGCACTCACGCCCACACAGTCACTCCCCAAAGAGATAAGACACCAGACTAACATAGTAGATGACCCCTTACCCATTTACTATACTGGTGACCCCGGAGTGACCCGACAAATGGAGTGACACGTTCCGGTATATCGCTCCTTCGCTTAGCTCACTCTCTGGAGGGGGAGTACCTGTAGTAGCATGACCCCGCAACCTGAAGCTCAGCGTACTTCCCAGGTTGGGCATGCCCAGGTCCGCCGCCCTGTCCGCGCTCATTGGACAGCGGGCTCCCCTCGTTCCTTGCGCGCTTACACAGCGCTCGCCTACTTAAGCCGCGCAGGCCGCTAGCGAGATCACCATCCACTGATCCTCCCGCAGACCAAGAGCATAGCAGCAGCACCCAAGGACTGCCCAGTCCTTAGCCGACCGGGGAGCCTCCCGGCTCCCCCGTAGAACTCCAACCTCAGCCTTCATCACCCAGCCAAACCTGTGGGCACTCACACCCACACCTTTCACTCCCCAAAGAGATAAGACACCAGACTAACATAGTAGATGGCCACTTAACCATTTACTATACTCTTGAGTAAAAGAAAGAGAGAGAGAGAGGGGGGAAAAGACAGAGGAAAAGAGAATTGAAACGAAGAAAATAAAAGACTATGGTGGAGCCTTTGAGGATGACCTTAAGAAACAGATAGAGAGTGAGGAAGGGGGAGTTAGAGTGGTGGGGGGAGGGGAAGGGAGGGGAAGGGAGAGAAAATGGAGGGAAGGGAGAGAGGGAGGATGATTTAGAGTAGTGGGGGGAGGGGAAGGGAGAGAAAATGGAGGGAAGGGAGGGAGGAAGGGTGAGTTAGAGCGGTGGGGGGAGGGGAAGGGAGAAAAAATGGAGGGAAGGGAGAGAGGGAGGATGATTTAGAGTAGTGGGGGGAGGGGAAGGGAGAAAAGTGGAGGGAAGGGAGGAAGGGAGGGTGATTTAGAGTAGTGGGGGTAGGGAAAGGGAGAAAAAATCGAGGGAAGGGAGGGAGGGAGGGTGATTAAGAGTTGTGGGGGGAGGGGAAGGGAGAAAAAAAGGAGGGAAGGGAGGGAGGGAGGGTGATTTTGAGTGGTGGGGGAGGGGAAGGGAGAGAAAATGGAGGGGGGAAAAGGAGGGGAAGGGAAGAAAGTAGGGTGAGTTAGAGTGGCGGGAGGAAGGAGAAGGAGGGGAAGGTAGATAAAAATGAAAAGGAAGGGAAGTAAGGAAGGAGGAGGAAAACGAGGTATGAACTGGAGTGGTGAGAGATGGGAGAGGGAGGAAAGAGGTAAAGGAAGGGAGGGAAAGAGGAGGAGGAGGGGGACGGGAAAGAGGGAGATGAAGGGAGGGAGGTGGAGTTAGAGTGATAAGAAGGAACGGGAAAAAGGGAAGAGAAGGGAAGGAAGGAGGAGGGGAAGGGAAGGAAGGAAAGAGGAAGAAGGGAAGGAGAGAAGGAGGAGGGGAGTTGGATTGATGGGAGGAGAGAGAGAGAAAGAGAGAGAGAGAGAGAGAGAGAGAGAGAGAGAGAGAGAGAGAGAGAGAGAGAGAGAGAGAGAGAGAGAGAGAGAGAGAGAGAGCGAGAGAGAGAGAGAGAGAGAGAGAGAGAGTAGGAGATAGATATATAGATAGAGAAAGATAGCGATAGACAGGTAGATAAAAAAATAAATAGATAGATGGAGAGAGAGAGTGGGAGAGAGAAAGATAGACATGTAGACAGATGGAGAGAGAGAGTGAGAGAGAAAGATAGACATATAGACAGATAGATAGAAAGAAAGAGAGAGAAAGAGATAGAAAGAAAGAGAGGGAAAGAGATAGATAGATAGAAAGAAAGAGTGAGAGAGAGATATATAGAGATGTAGAAAGACAGACAGATAGATAGATAAGATAGAGAGAGAATGATAGATAGATAGATAGATAGATAGATAGATAGGTAGATAGAGAGAGAGGCGTGGGTGGGGAAGAGTAGTGGAGTGTGTGGGGGAGTGGATAAAGAGGGGGAGTGAGAGAGAGGGGGCCAGACAGCCGCGGGAGTTCACTGATCAATAGCTAAGTTTACCCTTCAAAAGAAGAGTGGGAAGCTGCAATATAGTATAACCTTGGCTTTAATAAAGAGTTAATAAGCGAGAAGAGGGAGGGAGGGGGGGGGGCGTCGGACTTAGGGGGGGAGGGGGATTAAAGGCCAAGGGTTTGCGGTTCAATGGAGGGCAAAAATATAGACAAAAAATAAGGAATAATGCATACAGTGTAACAGATGATGAGATATAATGGAAGAGATGTTAAGTCATATACCTTGCATAAACCATTTTCAAAGCTGGTGGGCGGAGACTAAGAATGGCTTGAAGGATCTTTATCATGGGATAGACTTTTGACTGAAGGAAGGTTATACATACATTCATACATACATACAGTATGCACACACGCACGTACAGAGTCGTATACACACACACATACACACACACACACACACACACACATACACACACACACACACACGTACACACACACACACAAACACACAAACACACACACACACACGTACACACACACACACACACACACACATACACACACACACACGTACACACACACACACACACACACACAAACACACAAACACACACACACACACACACGTACACACACACACACACACACACGTACACACACACACACACACACACGTACACACACTCAAACACACAAACACACAAACACACACACACACGCACACACACACACACACACACACACACACATATACACCAGCAAATAAGCAAACACACAGACACACACACACACGTACACACACACACACACACACACACACGTACACACACACACACAAACACACACACACACACACACTCAAACACACAAACACACACACGTACACACACACACACACACACAAACACATATATACACCAGCAAATAAGCAAACACACAGACACCTAACTAATAACTCGGACAACAAACAGAAGTTCTGGGAAGTTCTAATCACGACATTGCTTTGCCGTCTGCAACAATATTGTCTGGGATTAGCTAATCGCTCCGGAGTTCCAGGATGCCGACTTCTTCCTATGAACGATTGGACCAAATTATTCGATTGGGTGAAATGTGAAGTGCAAGTTTCGTAAAATACAATTTTGTCTGTAGGACCAAATTATTAAATAAATTTATATGACTAAGCAAGGTAATATTATTTATTCAAGTTATGATATTGACTATGCCACTTAGGACCTAATGAGTCGATTTAGTGGAATATAAATTTGTGAGATTGGACTCACTTCTAAAATCGTTGCACAGGCTAATTCAGTTCTATGACATGAAATGATTGTGAGATATAATCAATTTATGAGAGACGTGCCAAAATTTAATGAAGCAATTTCCAAAACTATCTCTCCCTCCCTCCCCCCCCCTCTCTCTCTCTCCCTCTCTCTCTCTCTCTCTCGCTATATATATATATATATATATATATATATATATATATATATATATATATGTATATATATATAGACATATTGCAGTAAATCAGACAAAAAACGAAGAATTAAGCTCTCAGCATCCAGTAAATCTAACGTGCGCCAAGGGATTTATAGACAAATATATATGTTCTGATAAGGGGAGATATATTCATCATCATAAAAAATGCTTATTCGTCCCTTAATTTGGATCCGGAATTGATTGAAAGCGAACGATGTAAACAACACATAGCAAAACCGGAGTGTACGTTTCACACCTCTGTCCCCAGCAGCTGCCTTTCCTCCTTGGGCGGACACAAGGGCCTTCTCTGCTTTCTCGTTTGGCACTTCTACGCCGTAAGGAAGCATCCACCCTCGAAGGGAGCCGCCTTCGGAGGAGAGAGACACGGCAGACAAGCCAAGCCAGACAGGGTTCAGCTCCACCACCTCGTCCTCGACCCCAGGGACACGGGGGTCTCTTGAGGGTCTCACATCTACCTTCAGTAATAGACTCCTTTCATTCACCTGTACTAAGGCCACTCTGTCTCACTGATATCTGGTGGCAAACTCTCTCGATAAAATCTGGTGGTACATTGTGATAATTTTTCAGTACTACTCTTTTGAACCCTTAAGAATTCACATTCATTTTAGGTGACTGTTGGAAAAAAAGCAAAATACGACTAATAATATAAAATAAGATAAAAGCTAAATTTAAAAACAGAGTAACTCTTCATTTTAATTTTTTCACTCCCTCAACCATAAACTCAATCGCGAAAATAACAATAATGACAACAGACAAGCACATCTACAAACAAACAAACAAAAAAACACGCAAATCACCTCGATAATTAGAACGACAGGTGTTGAACCGGATGTGATTTCAAAGGTCTTTATTTCCCAAAACGAAAAAGGACGAAATACACTGAAAACGTAACCCATTAGAACAGCAATATCAATACAGTTTCAATACACATCTGTCATGATTAGTGTAAATAGTTTGGTTTCCACTCGTTGTTATGAATAATGACCTATATGATTACCTCTTGCAAAATACGAGTATATCTACAATAATGATGGTGATGATGTATTGATAAAAGAGCAATACAAATAATTAGTAATAATAATAATAATAACAATAATAATGATAGTAATAACAGTAATAAAAAAAAAAAAAAAAAAAAAAATAATAATAATGATAATAATGATAGTAATAATAAAAACAATAATCATAATAATAATAAAAAAATAATAGTAATAATAATAACAATAACAATAATCATAATAATCACAATAATCATAATAATAACAATAATAGTAACAACAATAATATTAATGAAAGGAGAAAACACATGGAATCCAGGTGGATTCCGAAACTGTAGTCTCATTTTCAATAAATCTAGTTTTACATTGTGGGTTTTTATACGATAATATTAATGATACTACTAATAATAATGATGGTAATAATAACAACAACAACA
>NC_061834.1:8408520-8410241 GCF_019202785.1 Penaeus chinensis | reverse complement strand
GTCCTTCTCGTCCTTTCTCGTCCTTTCTCGTCCTTTCTCGTGCTTTCTCGTCCTTTCTCGTCCTTTCTCTTCTTTTCTCGTCCTTTCTCGTGCTCTATCGTCCTTCTCGTCCTTTCTCGTCCTTTCTCGTGTTTTCTCGTTCTTTCTCGTCCTTTCTCGTCCTTTCTCGTCCTTTCTCGTCCTTTCTCTTCTTTTCTCGTCCTTTCTCGTGCTTTCTCGCCTTTCTCGTCCTTTCTCTTCTTTTCTCGTCCTTTCTCGTGCTTTCTCGTCCTTTCTCGTCCTTTCTCGTCCTTTCTCGTCTTTCTCGTGCTTTTCGTCTTTTCTCCTTTCTCGTCCTTTCTCGGGCTTTCTCGTCCTTTCTCGTCCTTTCGTGCTTTCTCGTCCTTTCTCGTCCTTTTCGTCTTTCGTGCTTTCTGGGCTTCTCGTGCTTTCTCGTTCCTTTCTCTTTTTTTCTCTTCTTTCCTCGTCCTTTCGTCTTTCTCGTGCTTCTCGTCCTTTCTTGCTTTCTCGTGCTTTCTTCGTTTTTCTTCTTTTCTCGTCTTCCGGGTTCTTTTTTCGTCCTTTCTTGTCCTTCTCGTCTTTTCTCGTCCTTTCTCGTCCTTTCTTGTGCTTTCTCGTCCTTTCTCGTCCTTCCTCGTGCTTTCTCGTGCTTTCTCGTCCTTTCTCGTGCTTTCTCGTCCTTTCTCGTTCACTTCCTCGTCCCTTCCCGGGCCTTTCTCGTCCTTTCTCGTCCTTTCCGTTCTTTCTGTCCTTTTCGTCCTTTCTGTCCTTTCTCGTCCTTTCTGTCCCTTCGTCCTTTTTCTCGTCCTTTCTCGTCCTTTCTCGTCCTTTCTCGTCCCTTCCCGTCCTTTCTCGTCCTTTCTCGTCCTTTCTCGTCCTTTCTCGTCCTTTCCTCGTTATCACTTCATGCTGCTTGGTTGTTTTTATTTGCAACTGTTTAGTTTCATTCTTCTGTAACTTATTCGTCGCTACTTCTCTCTCTCTATTTTTTTTTTTAAATTAAATTTTCATTGTGTTTTTTTATTTATTTATTCTAAATATTATTATTATTATTTTTTTTTACTTCGTTCATCTCGTCCCATCACATTTTGTTCAGTTCTCTTTAATTCAAAGAAATTATATAAAATTAGTAAAAGGTATAAATTAATAAGTAAATAAAAAAAAAAAAAAAAAAAAAAAAAATTTTTTTTGGGGAAAAACAATTAAAATTTGGTTTTTATTTGGGGAATAAACAAATTGATAGATAGATAAGTATGCAAATAAATGTATGAATAAATAAATAAACAAATAAATAGGTAAATTATTAGAGGAATAAACAAATTGATAGATAGATAAGTATGCAAATAAATGTAAGAATAAATAAATAAAAAAAATAAATGGGTTTAAATAATTGAGGAAATAAACAAATTGATAGATGAATTTATGCAAAAAAATTTTAAGAATAAATAAATACATAAACAGAAAAAAACTTATAGAAAAGTAAATTTAGAGATAAACAGATAAACAAATGAATTAATAAATAAACAAATAGAGATGTTAACAAATGAATAAATAAATAAACAAATAGAGAGGTAAACAAATAAATAAATAAATAAACAACCAAACAGATAAACAGATGACTAAAAAAATAAACAAATAAAGAGATAAACAGATGACTAAATAATTAAACAAAGAAACAGATAAACAAATCAGTTAATTAAAAAACAAACAAACAGATAAAC
>NC_061834.1:8398520-8401020 GCF_019202785.1 Penaeus chinensis | reverse complement strand
ATTGCTCTAAAATAGACAGATGTCAAAGGTTAACTTTTAAAGGTGTGGGTTAAAGTATGTGCATCATTGACTGTTTACGCGAGAGGGCTTGCGGGCAGATCAGGTACTGGTATCTTATATTCTTATTCTTATTCTTATTTACTACTACTACTACTATTATTATTATCATAATCATTATCGTTATTATGATCATTATTTTTGTTATTATTATTATTATTTTATTATAGTTATTGTTATTATCATTATTACCATTCTTAGTATTATCATCATTACTGTTATTATCATTATTGTTAGCATCATCATCATCATCAACATCAACATCTATTCACTTAAATTATTAGCGCTGAAGGCCATTGGAAAATATAACCTTGCACCGAGGAAAGAAAAAGGCAACAATATTATCACAGCTAAATCAAGTTGGACACGGGAAGAAACACGAAACTTGTCGAAAACATGTCGAAAAAAGGTAAAAAACAAGAAAAAAAAAAAAAAAAAAAAAAACAACGTAGAAACGAACGAAAAAAAGGTAAAAACGATAACAAACAGGCTAAAATATCTCGAAACCGATGGAACGCCACTACTACCAAAACATTTAATAATCCAAAAAGGTTGTTTTGACAAGCATATTCAAATAGTTATAGACAAATGGTCGAGATCAATAACTTAAAAAGTCCGCCTCGGGAATTCCACGAAAAACATGTCATCAGCCTATAAGTAGGATCCTGCAGGAACGTGAGAGGATCAGGGTGAGATAGAGGATCGTATCCTCTTTATTTTCGAGAGAGACGGGGAGAAAAAGGGACAGAGAAAAAGGAAAAGGGAATCTTGTATCGGTGAGCTTCGGGAATTTATTGTTGTATTGTTATCAATCTATCAAGAATGTGGTGATATGATCAAATAAATAATGCATTAAATGGATAAAAACACCAAAAAAAGTGAATAAAATAATAAATATATTCCTAAACAAGAAAATCAAACAAACAAAGGAACAAACGAATAGATAACTATATGAATAAACAGACAGACAAACAAGCAAACTAACCAACCAACCAACTAAATAAATAGATAAATAGATAAATAAACGGATAAACTAATACCTTCCATAGCAACACACACACACACATTTACAAACAGGAAAGGAACAGTCGAATAACTTTTACAAAAAAATAAGACATTGCAAGAACAGAAGAAAGTTCCTCGAGTTCAGATCCGTCTCCTCAGGTCGGCTTAGGTCAGCGGTCATAACTGCTAATCGGAGGCTTTTAATTGCTAATTGGCAAGTCTTTTGAAAAAAAAAAATTAAAGGGTTGATTAAAGGAACGCATTAAAACATGATGTAGGTTGTAAAACTAGGAGAAGAGAAGAGGTAAATTAAGGTGTCTGATTAAGTAATGAAAAAAGGAAAGTGAATTAATTTGTGGTTATAAAATGATGATAGAAATAGAATGTCCCCGAGTAATATTCCTTTCCTTCCCTTTTCCCTCCATTCCTTTTTACTCATTCTCTTATCCCTTCTCCCTTTCGTTTCCCCCCTCCCCTTCTTCCATATTTCTGTTCATTTTCTATCTCTCTCCCTCGGCCCCTAATTCCACAACATTTCTTCCCTTCCCCCTTCTCCACTTCCCCTTTCCCCTCTTTCCCCTCATTCCTCTCCCCTTCTCCCCCCCTTCCCTTTCCACCACTCACCTTTACCCCTTCTCCTCTTCTATCTCCTTTCTCTCTTCCGCCTACACCTTCCTTCTTCCTTAATCCCCTTTCCCCAACCTTTTATTACCCCTCTCTTCTTTCCCTTCATCCTCTCCTCTCCTTATGCCTCTCTCCCTCTCTCTCCCTTCCCCCTCTCCCTTTCTACCCCTCTGTTCTCATCCCTACCTCTCTATCTTCACCCCTCCCTCCCTCCCCTCACCCCTCCCTCTCTTACTTACCCCTCACTCTTTCCCCTCACCCCTTCGTCACTCTCGCTTCCCCCTCTCCCCTCACCCCTCCCTCCCTCACCCCTCCCTCCCTCGCACCAACCCTCCCCCCTCTCCCCTCACCCCTCCCTCCTTCCCCTCACCCCCTCCCTCCTTCCCCTCACCCCTCCCCCTCTCCCCTCACCCTCCGAGGGCATTTTAAACCCAGACTACGTAGCGGAGGAGCGCGGAGGGATGCGTACGTACGAGGGGAGAATACGCGAGTCAAAAGGGCGGAGCTGGGAAGGGGTGAGGCTGGGGGTGAAGGGGGAAGGGAGAGGAGGAGTAGGGGTAAAGCTGGAGGAGAAAGGGAGGGAAGGGAAAGAAGGGGAGGAGAGGGGAGGGAAAGGAGGGAGAGAGGGAAAGGAGGGAGAGAGGGAGAGGGAAGGAGGGGAGAAGAGGGGGGGAAAGGAGGGAGAGAGGGAGGGAAAGAAGGGGAGGAGATGGGAGGGCAAGGAGGGGAGGAGAGGGGAGGGAAAGAAGGGGAGGAGAGGGGAGGGGAAGTAGGGGAGGAGAGGGGAGGGAAAGAAGGGGAGGAGAGGGGAGGG
>NC_061834.1:8357002-8359832 GCF_019202785.1 Penaeus chinensis | reverse complement strand
ACACACACACACACACACACAAACACACATCCCACACACAACACATACTGTTATACCTCTCAAAATGTTGTATATATATATATTATATATTATTTTATTATATATTAATATTTTATATATATAAAATTATATAAAATTTTATAATATATATAATAAACACCCCACACCACCACACACACAAACACACACAATACACACACACACACACCATACCACACACACAAACATACTGTATACCTTTTCATACTGTGTGTGTGTATATATTTTTATATATATAAAAATATATACATATATCATGAATATATACTTATATATATAATATATGTATTTTACATATATTTATTATATATATATTATTATATATATATATATGTATATATGTGTGTGTGTGTGTTTGTGTGTGTGTGTTAGGGTGTGTGTGTGTGTTATACATACACAAATATATAATATTACATACATACATATTTATATATATTTATATATATATATTTAATATTTTATATATATTGTATATAAGTTAATATTATATTTATATATATATATAAAATATAAATTCATATATAGTAAATTCATATATATATACATAAAAATATATATATATAAATTATATAAAAATATATATATTATATATATATATATTTATTTAATTATATTTATATATAAATATAATGCTACCACAAAAAACAAAAAAATCCCTTTTTAAATTTTCCCCCGTCCTTTCTGCCCGGCACCAAAACCCCCCAAAGGGCGGGGGCCAAAAATTACTTTGCAGTGACCCAAAAACTGGAAAAGAAAAGCGTGTCGTAACAACAGGTGTTTACTCAGGCTCCGTGTCTTGGCAGAATATAGGTGCCTCATGACCGGCGGGTGGGCCGAGGATAGATCTCTTTTCTTCGTTTAGATTTGTTTAGATATTTTTACATGTGTGTTGTGTTTATACTATATAATATTATAAAATATTTATTTATATATTATATTTATATATCATTTTTAAATTTTTATATTATATATCGATATACCTATCTAATCTCTAGATTTATCCTATCTTATATCATATAAATGATATATGTATATATTGTGTGTGTGTGTGTGAGTGTGTGTAGGTATTACATAATATATATATATACTTTATAATATATATATATAAAATATATATATATATATATATATTTTTATTTTAAAATCACATTTTATATAAAATATATATATATATATATATATAATAATATACACTTTATATATATAATTATATATATATAATAATATATATTTTAATTTTTATTGTATATATATAAAATACATATATATAAATATTATATTTTACATATAAAAAAAATTTATTTATATAAAACATGTATATAATATATATATAAATATATATATATATTAATACATATATATGATATATATTTACAATATATAATATATTTTTTATACTTTTATATATAATTATATATATAATATTTTATATATTTATATATATATATTTATATATATAGTACACACACACACAAAACACAAAACCACACACCCCACACACACACACACACAAACCCCACCCAATATATATATAAATTCTATATATATACTTATATATGTTTGTTTGTTTTTTTTAACAGCAGCCATTTATTCCACTGCGTGAATTTGGCCTCTCCCCAATTTTTAATGGGAGGTCATTTGGCATTTGCCCCCCTTGCGTGATTGGATGCCCTTCCTAATAAACCCGCGGTTCGGGCGCTGACACTTTTGCCACGGAGTTGATTTCCCCTTCGACATCTGCGTTTGATCAGGCACGAGCCAGTAGTTGGAGCGGGGAAATGAACCGAAGATATAAAAGGTAAAAATGAAGTTAAAGAAATTACTAAGAATTCGATTTAAAACCCAAAAAATTGGCCGCCCTAAAAAATATATATATATATATATACATATGTATATATATGTTTATATATATATTTAATTATTTATTTATTTATTTATTCATTTTTCATTTTTATCTATAAACACATATACACATATATGAATATATGTATGTGTGTATGTAAATGTATTTATACAGAAAGTATATCAACACTGAGTATTACCGCCTCTTTAAAGTATCATATGAAAGTTGTCCGAGTTGGGAAACTCACTGGAGATCTAAATATTCTTGAAAAAGTTGCACGTGGAGCGAATTCCTCCTTTTTTTCTTTTTTGTGTACACAGGATTAATTAGCGACTACAGAAGCTCTGTCTTAAATAACATTAACATTTTTTATGACTTTCGAGAAGAATTCCAACTTACATCTCTAATTTACGATCTTTTCTCGCTTAATGCTACTGATCTCTGAAAATGCTTACACGATAATGCGAATCCAAAGGTTATGTAAAGCAGACTTAGTCTAACGGCGTAACCTGAAATTACAAATTACAAATATCCAGTAAGTGATTTTTTTTATTTGTCCGACATTCGTAATTTTGGCCTAAAATACAGACATGAATGTGTGTATACATACTTACATATATAATAATTATTTTATATATATATATATATAAATATATATATATATATATACATGTTTTGTGTGTGTTGTGTGTGTGTGTGTGTGTGTGTGTTGTGTACATATTATTATTATATATATATATATATATATTTACATTTTAATACACATTTGTATATACAAATTTTACATTATATACTATGCACACCACACACAACCCCACACACACACACACACACACACACACACCCCACACCCACACACACACATATATATATAAATATATATATATATATATATCTTTTATATATATATATTATATTAATGTACCGGGAAAAAAATTACTTTGGGTT
>NC_061834.1:8332002-8334502 GCF_019202785.1 Penaeus chinensis | reverse complement strand
AGGATGTGGAGGGGGATTGGATAAAAATGGAGAGAAGGGGCCGAAGGTATAGATGAAGAAGGAGGGAGATAAGATGAAGCGAGAGGATAAGGATGACATAAAATAGGAGGAGGAGGAAAAGAAGAAGAAGAAGGAGGATTAGGAAGAGGAGAACCAGGAGAAGGAGAGAAATTAGACGAGAGGATAAAGACGTAATAAAGGAGAAGAAAGAGGAGGAGAAGTAAGGAAGAAAAGGAGAAGGAAAAGGAATATTAAGAAGAGAAGAACCAGGAGGAAGAGAAAGAATAGAAGGTGAAGGAGAGCAATAGACGAGAGGATAAAGAATGAATAAAGAGGGAGAAGAAAGAGGGGAAGGATAAGGAAATGGAATATTAAGAAGAGGAGAACCAGGAGGAAGAGAAAAAACATAAGAACAAGGAGAGAAAAATAGACAAGAGAATAAAGAAGTAATAAAGAAGGAGAAGAAAGAGGAGAAGGAGGAGGAGGGAGGACTCCACACATACACATAATTCATATGGGATGAGCACTGGGACACAGGAGGCTTCCAACCTTCCTGGGCGAGTGGAACCCCCCAAGGACGCTGGCACAGAGCTGAGGTCCTACTTTCATCGCCCATAAATGATGCGTAGGAGTGGAATCTATAACCGTTAGGTCGTTTTTGCTGTTGTTGTTGTTGTTGTTGTTTTGTAGTTGTTGATGATGTTCTTGTTTTTGTTGTTGATGTTGTTGTTGTTTTGTTGTTGTTGATGATGTTGTTGTTGTTTTGTTGTTGTTGATGTTGTTGTTGTTTTTTGTTGTTGATGATGTTGTTGTTGATGTTGTTGTTGTTTTGTTTCTGTTGTTCCTGCTGATGTTGTTCTTCTTATTGTTGTTGTTTTGTTTCGGTTGATCCTGCTACTGTTGTTATTGCTGCTGTTTCTGTTGTTTCTGTTGTCTGTTCCTGTTGCTTTCGTCCATTCTATTAATTTCCTTATTTTACGTTTTTTTTTTTTTTTTTCTTTCTTTAAGTCCTTTTTTTTTTTTAGATTCCTTTCATCACCAAATAATAACATAAATGATAATATAATTTACAACCTACAATATATATATAAAAGCGTAAATATTTGTTTAGAAAAATATAAATCACATAAAATAAAATTATATTTAGATTTTTTTTTTTAAAACGAAAAGGCGGTAATATTATTTTAGGGTTGAATGGTGGAAGGGGGGGGGGGTAATTAATTGTTTATGCTAATGAGCTTATTAATTGTTTCTCAAAGGCATTCTGGTAATTGCATTATCACCGGATGACAGATTTCATTAAATGGGTGGTGAACGACACACATTTTTTTTTTTTTTTTTTTAACGAGAAGGGATTTTGGGAAATGAATTAAAAGATAAAGGCGGTGAGAATAATTGATACTTAAAGGAAGGGTAAGCTAATTGGGGGGGGGGGGGGGGGGGGGGGGGAACTAAAGCAAATATGTGGTGAATCAAGGTAAAGTTTTAATGACTGGTATGATTTTCCCTACAATATATATGATTTGTCCGTTTTACTCTTCCATATATATATATATATATATATATATACATATATATACATATAAATACATATATATATATATATACATTTATACATATATATATATATATATATATATATATATATATATAAAGACATACATATATATCTACATTTTTTTTTTTTTTTTATACAGCCATTCATTCCACTGCAGGACATGGGCCTCTCTCAATTCACTATTGAGAGGTTATATGGCAGTGTCACTCTTGCCTTATTGGATGCCCTTCCTAATCAACCGCGGTTCGGCGTGCTAACACCACGGCGGTGACTCCCCCCACGACACCTGCGTTTGACTTCTTAAGGCGATATGTCGTTTTCTCGGGCTCGAGCAAGCAGTCAGATCGCAGGCATTTTTACGACCGCTGCGACGGGGATTGAGCTCGGAACCACAAGGGCCGGAGTCCAGTGCGCTAACCACTGGGCTATCGCGGCAGTCCATATCTATATCTTTCTATCTATCTAGCTATCTATATATATATATGTGTGTGTGTGTGTATGTATATATATATACATATACATACACACATACATGAGCACACACATAAGCAGGAACAGAAACACACACACACACACACACACACACACACACACACCACAACACACACATACATATAATATATATATATATATATATATAATATATATAATATATTGTGTGTGTGTGTGTGTGTGTGTATGTGTGTGTGTGTGTGTGTGTTGTGTGTGCAATAGTTTAAGCGAAGATGTTTTAACAAGAATTAGACACAAAGGGAAAACTGTATAACAACACAGTCATTAAAGGGGTTAAAGGGAATATTTTAAATTTTTACGATGATCCAAAGAATATTACCCTATGAAAAACGATGCTCGAAAATGATAAAATAGATATGGGAATACCGAAAAAATGACAATAATAACAACGATGATAAGAATATTAATGAAAAAAAATAATCAAAATAA
>NC_061834.1:8310905-8315905 GCF_019202785.1 Penaeus chinensis | reverse complement strand
TGACACTACAATGTTTTGTATCAGTATCAGTCTCATCCATAAGATGCCTCAGGACTATTTGTAACACATGTGTAAGGCCTAATTAAGAGGTATTACATGTGAGTATATAGCTTCTTAACTGGATTTCAGGATAGATCAGCAGTAGGCATTCCTGGGGTGAAATATGGCTCTGTGAAGAATCTCAAGAGACGGGGTGGCAAGGTAGTTCATGATGCCGAATCACATGGGGCTGATCAATTTACAATCGCCTTTGATGTAAAGTAGCTCCCATTGTCAGCAGTTACTTAGTGTGCCACAGCTTTTCACACTGATGGATTTGATGCAACCTCACTGCAGTGCAGTTTTTTAAAGATATTTTCTGTGATTATGTTGCCACATCACTGCAGTGCAGAATTTTTCACTTATTTGTCATTTTGTTATGCCAGAATGTTCATCATGACTGCATTCAGTGAATTATTTATTTCTCACTTGTTTACAGTACTGAACTGTTATTCAGAACAGAATGCACTATTTACATAATTTTCTTTTTAGTATTTCCTGTTTTAGCTTCATAGTTTTGTACCAACCTTTTTGCTCTATGGAATGTTCAATCTCATATGTGATGTTTGCCTGAACATCAGTTTCTGTTCCAAGTGTCTCACTGTTTTAGACTCAGAATTGCATGGCCTGTGTAATCATTTATATCATTTGTATTACTTTTAATTTTCACATAAAAAAATTGTGATTTTCATTATAATGAGATAAGTGACCTTATCCTTGAACAAATGGAATATGAACTGATGGCCTGGATACTTCATTTTCATTTTCAGTTTACTTATTAGCCAGAAAAACTCAGAATTGATTTCTTGATTCTTTCCCAATGGGGTCCATGATATTTTGTTAGAATTGAACTCTTCAAAGATAATATAGTTTAGTCTTCCCTGACTGAATGATATAATATTTGTATATTCTCATAAGTCTTTCCCAGGTGAAAAGCTTGTATATCTTAAGTCAAATACTAACAGAAATAAGGTATAACAAAATGAGGAGATAAACTTCCTATAATTGGAAGTACAGATGTAATGATACTAACAACTTGAAAGTTGTAATATGATAGGAAGTGCATAGACTGATACAGCTGTTGGAACTTGACTGTGTTTCATTGTTAGTACAGATCTGGTAAATGTCTCTAATGGATATGCAGTACAATGCAGAACTTCTGATTTTTGTTCATCTCTGAAATGCTTTTGTGTTATATTTGCTGTCACTTTACCCAAAAGCATGCTAGGCAAGGTGTCATTCATGAATATTTCTTGAATTGATTTGACTCTTTTTGAGACATTAATATTGGATGTAGTCCTCAAAGAAGTTTAGGAGAAATTGATATCTTATGCATTTGACTTCTTTTACTTTTGAAAATCACGTTTTTTACACTTTAATGACAAGGATAAACCCCTCATTCATAGAAATGATGGCATTAAAAGAAAACAGTGCATGTCAATTATTCATAGAGTAATTTCTTTATTTACATTTTTCTTTGATATGTGCATGGATATTTCTACAGGACTGATAATATGATCTTTTTTGCATGTTATATCTTTATGATTAAATATTTAGTTATTTGCAACCTATATGCATTTTAGAGGCACCATAGAAATTATCTGCTTTGACTTTGATGTGAATTGATATGTTACAATACTAAAGAATGAATTACAGTAGCACAATTCATTCAGAATAAGGAATTGAATATCAGTGAAATATAGAGTTGATTGACAGATGTTATTAATTCACTAATTTCCAGATGCATATAGCGTTAATTATTTGAATTTAAAAGTATGTGTGTTTGTTTATGCGCTTGCATCTGTGCGTGCTGTGTGCATATGGATGCAAATGTGTATGTATGTATGGGTAGGTTTATATATATTCATGCCTTTATGTATATATATTTGTGTGTGTTTGCATGTATCTCATTCCACTGAATATGTATATATGTATTTATTGAAAAGTGAGCTGATGTATGGTTTTCTAGACTGTTTTCTTGTGTTCTATGAGAAAGTATGCTCATTATCTCTCTTGAGAAATGCAAGACATTGTCAGGAGCCTTTCTGAATATGAATTTATGTTAATGCATCTCCTTAAAAGGGAGATTTTAGGCAGGGCAACAATTTATGCATTTCAGGCATACATACAATCTCTGAGTGTATCTTACCTCGCATATTTTTATTTAATCTTGTTTTGTGTGCTTCCTCCTATCTTTTTTATAAACCTGTGCAAAATATGCCACTTGGTGAATATATATAGAGACATATGTAATCTCCTTTGCTTATTCTGTTTTTTTTTTTTTTTTTAATGTAATAACTGCCTTTTTTCTGTATTATATCTAGCCCTTCATGTTTCATTTTTGTCCACTAGGTAGAAGGTCAGATTGTCTCAGGGTTAAATCCAAAAAAAAACAATATTTTTGGGATGTCCAACAGCAGAAAGGACTTTTAGTCGGTATACTTGTGTCTCAGAAGGAATAGGTATTCTCATGAATTGTCTTTTATTGTTTGAAAATTCTCCTTGTTTAAGTCTCAGACTTTTCACATCTTAGCATTTGCATATTTTTTTACTATGTCACTTTGAATATATCTCATGGTATTGCACATTATGATGAAAGGAAGAATGAGTTACAATAGTGAATCTCCAGAGTGGGTCTAAGTGTCAGTGTGAGAGAAAACTTCTATGTGTGGACAATGCTCAAGTGGATGTTAATTGATATGTGATGTCTTTTACTTTTTTTCCAATTTTGATATTTTCTGCCTATATTGTGATGTGCATCAAAAATGTAGTATATGTTTTCTTTATTTTCCTCTAAGAAGAGGCTGATATACAAATGTCTGGAATCCACACTAAAACTACATTAGTTTCTCACAAAAAGGTTTTTAGTCCATATTGTAATCAAATTTAGTATTGTAGAATTTGAGAATGCACTTGAGATTAATTAATTATATATTATACAAGTTCATGTAAAAACAAAATATAATGTATAATATGATGTGATAGAGAAATTGGTTCAAATTATTATTTTGAAAATAATTTTAGAGGAAATATCTTCCCTGAATTATATATTTCTCAATGACAGATATTGAATGCATTGATATTCCTTTTGGATTAATACTTGCATCACAGTATTCAAAAAACATTTTTGAAGACATGTTGATTGTAAGGCATCATGTAAAGTGAACAATTATAATCAGTCCAGCAATTTATACAACATCAAATCAAATCCTTCACACAACTTATTCAGCATGTCAAATCTACACAAACTTTTTGTACTTTTTCTTAACAGCATATTTTTGTTTGCCTTAGTTTCCGCAGTATTACATCATTTCCTTGGTGTCCCACAGGACAAGCAGTTTGGGAAAGTCCAGCTCTACTTCCCCCACGAGAATCCCAAAGCTGAGGTGGAGACACAGATCAAGCCGTACAAGACTTATACGTTACAGAGAGCATACAAGGGGGAGTCCTACTTTTGGGGGTTGCTGCCTCAACAAGGGGACCTGCTGCAGTTCACCTTCGATCCGCCGGTCGTGATCAAAGGGTGGGTCATGTGAGGAGATGCTTGAAGGGACAATTCTGGTAGATATTTGTCAGGAGGAAATTTCAGGTCCAGATAAGTTAGAGGAGAACCATGGTTTAAGAAAAAGAGTTGGTTAGCTGTTAAATGTAAAAATAGAAGAAGGTGCCAGAGGTACATCTATTGTGCTTTAAAGATTATGTATATGCTAAATGTGATCTTACATGTGATTTTCCAGTTATGTGTTTTCCTGCCATTACTGATTTTATTTGTGCTACTGAAAAAGGCATTGTGAAAGAAATTCTCCAGTTTCCACTATCAAAAGACAACCGTCTCTCATGTCAGTTATCAGTTTCTCTTTTTTTTCTGTTTCCTTTAATTTACTGTTGTTTCTCAAGGTTATTTTTTTTCCCCAATACCTTGATAATGATAAGTTACCATTCAATGTGTGCAATAATAAAAAACAAACAAATAGAATATTGATATATAAATGGAAACCAGTGAGTGAAATTAAGAAAAAGGAGATTATGTAAGAAAAAAAAATCTATCTATCTATCTATATATCTATAAGTATAAGTATAGATATACCAATGTTGATATCTATATATGTATCTATATCTTTATCAGTGTCTATTTACGTATATCTGTCTATTGATAACTATCTGTACATCTATTTATATATATATTTCCAATGGTTCAAGAGATGTATCACAAGAAAAGACAAAATCAAACCAGAATCATTTACAAACTACATGCAAACTAATTAAAATCTCTTAGTTATAATGATGTAACCATTAATGTGAAATAAACAGACTAGTATAAGAATAATCTGCACATGTAACATAGAATTAATTTGATTTATTTTCTGGCAGGTTCCTCTTTCGTAGTGGGAACGTTGAGCATCCATCCGACAGACTGTATAACACAACAGTAGAGGTGCTTCCTGTAGAGCCTTTTACCAACATCCCTGCAATTGCCAATAAAAAATACAAAGTTACTGAAGATAAATATTTGATAATCGGTAAGTGAATTGGAATGCCTTCTTGAATTGTATGGATTATTTTATTTTTATTATTTTTTAATTACCGAAAATAGATGAGTATAGCAGGAACACAAAGAATTCTGTGGTACTCATTAGAGAAAATTGAATTTATTATGAAGATATCTTAACCCAATGCTGCTGGATGGTTTCCTGATACAAAGGGCCTCTCTCCTGGGCTGTATTCATAGTGGCCCGGGCCCTGCTGCCAGGGGATTGTGTTGGCCCCATAGAGTGCGTGGCATGACTGTACACGCCCCTGGAAAACGGGACTGGTACACCATGGCATTTATGCACATGCCACCCAGAATATAGTCCAGGCGTGCCATGGCATGTATGTACATGGCACCTGGCAGCAAAGGGTTAATAATTTATTCAATTTTAGTCTGAATATATTTAGTGTTTTTGATGAATGTATGTCTG
>NC_061834.1:8303405-8305905 GCF_019202785.1 Penaeus chinensis | reverse complement strand
ACAGAAAGAAAGAGCAGTGCTATTCTAATACAAACCTTTTATAGGGAAAAGGAAAAATATGAATATTGAAGCCAGATTTTTGAAAATTGTAATGTAGATGTAGATATTAATATGATTTGCCATATTTTCTCTTTGTATCAGAAATTGCATTCATAAAATTTACTAAGGATTAAAATTATAGTTCCCTATAATTTTGTGCATACAGATAAGATGAACAAAACCTGTCAGTAAAAATAACTGGGTTGGTAGTTATAGTAGTATTAGCAATTTTTTGGTGAGTTATGGAATATTTATTAACACTAAGTAACAATTACTGATATTTTACCTGAACTGTCATTGATACCCCCATTATATTCAGCCATGCTTTATAAACATTAGCAACAAATCTTAAGTTCTTTTCACATAATTTGCTTTGTAAAAGATAACCATTATAAGATTCATTCACAGCAGATTATTGTATCCTCCCCTCCATACATAAAACCATTATTATCTGCATATGTATATTTTGAAGCCACATTTCATCAATTGACATTCATCACATCTAATTGAATGCCATTTTGCATTTCATCTGATATTACAAAGAGTGGTTATGTAACCTCAAATGCATTTTTTTCGCCTTTGTCTCACAGTTTGCCACATGAAATCAGTCATTGCATTGTAGTATTTAAAGAACTAGTGTAACCACATAGTTAGAGTGGCCTAATAGTGCCTTTTATAAGATATGAAACACCTGATATGATGAAATAACTTTGTCTAGTTCCTGTTGTGCAAGAAACTGAGTCTGAATGAAAATATCCATAGGAGACCTGCCTGTTAAAAAAAAAAAAGTTTTTAATTAAGATAATCCTATAAAAAGAAAAGATTGAAAGCCATTCTCACTTACACAAAAAATAGACAATTCATGAAAAAAGAGAGATTCCAGTGTTCCTGTACAAGAGCTAGGAAAGGTTTCTGTGAGTGGCATCTGCCCATGTTAGGTTCCTGTAAATAGAATGTTTATATAGTTACAAGTTATTTTGATTTGGTGCTTCTATTAGATGTACAGTATATTTTACTTTGGATCTTATTTGTAGCACCAGCATGTTTAAGAGAGTAGAGAGAAAATGGTTGCTGTCTGAGTAATTCAGTTTCCTTTCCACTGTGAAAAAATGGAAAAATGAATAAATATTTATGTCAGAGTCTATTTGAAATATTTTATACCTGTTTTAGTTGCATTTTTCAGAAATAAGAGTAGCATTAGAGTATATGAAATTTCAATGCTTTAATGCAATAGATTTGGTTAGATTACATACAGCAAAGGGTATAAACATAGTTTGGTTTGTTGTTCATATTACTTAAATAAATACACAATGAGACTAAATGTACTTATAGATTTTATAGAGGTATATACTGAGAAGAGAAAAAGTTGTATTGTGGTTGATTTCTGTAATTTGTTATTTATTATTCTCATTATCATTTTAAAGAGGTGCTTTTAGGTATTTTTCCTATAAAGGAGGCTTTGGCACAATGTAGTTTGATTTTAAAAAGCTGAAAAAAGGTAACAATGAAAAGTTTCCATTGCTTCATGGAGGATCACTTCATACACAATTTATTATTTTGAATTGCTGTATACTTAATATACTGAGTTATGTCAAGCTTTCATATGTCTATTTTTTAATGAAATGTAGCTATTTTTAATCTCCCTTCTTCTTTGTTTTTAAGGAGCACCATTGTGTTTGTTGAATAATCAGATATTCAGTACTTAGATTTTATTAACTAATACCAGTTTCTTTCTAGGACTATCTACTGTCTGTAAGTGTTAAGTTATGGCATATATGTACTTAGGAATTTGAAGAAAGAGTTATATGTATTCAGATATTGTAACATGTTAGATATATATTTTGTTTTTGTTATTAACGGATTAACTTGCACATTTTCAATAATTGTGACACTTTTTGAACTAAGTTTATTTCCTTCCTCCTCTTTTTTTTTTCTTTTTTTTTCATTCTTGTTGCGGAAACTTTCATTTATGGTTTCACTTTGTATAAAGGGTTAAAATTTTTTAAAATGTTTGTTCATATTTGGAATTCAGCAGAGATGGTGCCAAATGTCTCACTTTGTTTCTAATAAAACTATAACAAAGTTGTTATTTTTATATCCTATCTCAAAAACCATTCTGAAAAATATTAAACTGAGATATACATATACTTAGCATTGTACACATAGCCAATATTTATTAAGACAGTAATTTTCACAATGTGTGTATATATGTATATGTTTATGTGTGTAATGTATATATATATATATATATATATATATATATATATATATATATATATGTATATACATATATGGATATATGTATATACATATATGTATATATGTATATATATGAATGTTAATATATATATGTATATATGTATATATATGTATGTATATATATGTATATATATGTATATATATGTATATATATGTATATATGTATATATGAATATATGTATATATGTATAAATGTATACAC
>NC_061834.1:8298405-8300905 GCF_019202785.1 Penaeus chinensis | reverse complement strand
AATGGAGAAATGTAATAATTCAAAAGCAAGTTTACCACAATAGAGCAGCCTTTGCTATATGCTCATTGGTTATCATTTTGAAGTCTTATTCTTTTCTTTCACTTTTCCAGTCTCTGTGATTACCTGGAACTGAACAGGAAAATGTTTCCGCCACCGCAGCCCAGATGGTCATAAAAAGGTGCCTAAATTACTAAAGTTTTGGCGAAGTTTCTTGCCAAGAAATTGGCAAGCAGTTTGATTATTGATGAAAGGACTGACTGCTCCACCGATAGAGCTTGTGCCTTAGTTGTCAAGTATTTTGACAAGGAAAGCAATAAAATCCAAACGGTCATGCTAAACCTCATCAATGTTCATGATGGATATGATGGGTCATCTGGAGAGTCTCTCTTTAACCTAATCCTTAACTCTCTTAATTCATACGAAATCCTTCTTAGCAACCTGGTTGGCTTTACTGCTGATGGGGCATCCAATATCATGAGTGCTCTAAATAGTGTGAGCAGCAGATTGAAGGCTCGGATTCCTGGTATAACCATTTTTAAGTGTGTAGCTCACAGTATTCATTTATGTTCCAGCGGCAAAAACACTTCCCCAAAACTATGATGACAATTGGAAATGTTTACAACTTTTTCTGTCACAGTGCTAAAAGAAAATATGAATTCTAAGATTACCAGGCATTTTGTGGTGTCAAGCCTCATAAGGTGCTACACCCGTGACTCTCTTTAGCACAAGCTGTGGAACGGGTGCTCGATCAATGAATTTGCCAGGCTCTGGATAACAAAGCAATTTATAATTATTTGAAGTTTTTGAATTACATCTTACCGCTCCTCAACAAAGTAAATTTGATAATTTCAATCAAAAGGACCAACCCTTCATTTAGCTCGCGAAAATGTTTCAAATTTATATCTGAAATTGCTTTATTATTTCTGTCAGCCACAAATACTACAAGCGATGACGTTCAATGAAATAGATCCTTCAGACTCAACAATACCTCTGCCAGTTCGGTAAATATAGCATTTGAGTATGTCCACATCCTCCTCCAGACACCCAAAACTACAAATTGATTACAAAGATTTAAAAAAAGAAAAACACGTGGAGAGCTTCTTTAATAAAAATCAAATCAGAAAAAAAAGGTTTGATCTTGCTAATCCGCAATAGGAAATGGCATCAGATTTACCGCCAAAAAAACATCATTCATTCAAATATAAGACCTACTGTTCCATCGTTAATACAGTTGGCCAAAGAAGTATGATATGCAGTCACTCGCAGACCAGTGGCGAGATATTGCATGAGAAATAAAAAGGGAAAGAAAGATCAAAGTTGAAATTAGAAACAATAAGATCACTTATTCATTTAAGTGATTGTGCGAAAATATGGTTTCATTTATTTGGTGTATTTTCTAAGATGCATTTAAATATATATATATATATATATATATATATATATATATATATATATATGTAATCTATATATTATTTTGTTTAATTTTTAAATGTTTTAATTTCTATTTTCTTGTTTTCTATTAATAAATCGATAAATTCACAATTGTTTCCACTATACTAGTTTCCCCAGAAGTAAACCTCATTTTTTCCCGATCATAGAAAACGGCATAAATGACACCCGAAAAAATGCCATCTGTAGGAGCAATCTGGACTCGCTTCTTGCAAGTCCACCATAGACCGCATCCTGACGCATTGAGTCGTTGTAGAGGGCCGACTTAAGTTTGGGCGTGGGCTGCTTGCAGCTTATATCGGTCTTTAGAAGGCGTTCGATACGGTGCATCATGAATCACTCTGGGAGTTGGTGAGACTGAGAGGAATCCCAACAAGGATTAGTGAATTAATACCAAGCCTGATTATTGGTACCGAAAGTGTTGTAAAGTGTAGCGGGGGCCTGCCGAGCTTCTTGCCAGGAGTAAGGCAAGGGTGTGTCATTGCACCAAAACTTTTCAACACTTTATGAACAATATTAAGGTTACTGACCTTGACTTTAATGACAATATTGCTATTCTATCTGAGTCTCTAGATCTCCTATTGGTGGCTCTAGATGCATTTAATAATGAAGCAAAGCCCCTGGATCTAGAGGTTTCCTGTACCAAGACTAAGATGCAGGACTCTGGGGGCCTACTAGAAGAACCTGTTTGGACGGTATGTGCTTGTGGTGAGGACATTAAAGTCACAGAGACCGATATGTCAGACTAGGAAGTCAGTAGATGGATTGGGCTGACATCAGGTGTCATAAACTCTCTCGACAAGAGTATTTGGAGGTACCGGTACCTGTACAGAAAGACCGAGTAATGTGTCTTCAAGGCCCTGATGCAACCAACGATTACATCCATGAGATGCGTGACTTGTACAATCCGGGATCGCCAACTCGGGCTACACGGGCAACTTTCTTGCTTCCCACAGGATTATTCTGCCCAACAGGTTGTCTCCTGAGAGGATGAGGCCCGTGGGACGACCTAGAAAATCGTGGCTTGGGCAGATTAATCAGACCTGTAGAG
>NC_061834.1:8293405-8295905 GCF_019202785.1 Penaeus chinensis | reverse complement strand
GTGTTTTAACATAACTTCTGTGCTAGTGATTCCCAGCGTTGTTTATTTATTACTTTAAATTCGTGTGTCATTTGGGTTTGCAATTTCAGACGATGTGTTTCTTTGTAGTGAGGGGCAGTTTTATGTTGTTTTGGGGATGCTGGCCTGCTTGGCCGTTTCTATGCCTGTGTATCACCGTTGAAGGTGGGTGTTTATTGTGTGAGTGGGTTGCTCCTCGAGATCAGTTACATATGTGTTTTCAAGTGCTTGTTTGAAGCCCATCCAGTTTGCATGTTTGAAGGATTCTCGGGCTTATGTTGGGATCATAATTAGGTTTGTTGGGAGTGTTAAGGTGACCGGAAGATGGTCGCCGGATGTGACATCATCTGTTGTTATGTGGTGGTGTACTCTATGGTTTGTAAGAACTATATTAGGTGTTGTATGTTGTATGTATGAGGCAAGGCCCTTGCCTACATTGTCAGTGTGGTTGTAGCCAAATAGTGGATTATTTGCGTTGAAATCTCCCTTGTATAGTTGTATGTTGTGTCTTAGGAGCTGCAAGATGCCGGGTTTTGTAAGGTCTACGTGGTTATATGTATAGTGTTGCCAGTATGATGGGCCCCTTATTTCGACCGTATAAGATTAGAGTGGAAGATGTTGATGATTTTATGATGGATGTTGTTTTTGCTCGCTATAGCTACGCTATAGCGAGCATGGCTGTTAATGAGGATGATGCATGGTCATGTTTTCTGGGGTTACAGATTTCGCTTTTCCGTATTGTCCAGTGTAAGGCATTATACTGTTTGATGGTGAGGCGTGAGGGTAGTTTATTAAGTGCCCTGTTTGTGTTACATGTTTTTTGTGTTGTGTCTTCTATGAGCTGTCCGTTGGGCATTTTGCATATGTTATTGCATTGTTCAATCATAGTGTTATGTCATGAGCCACTTGGTTCGGTTCTTAATTTCGAGTCCGCTTTCCTCTCTTCCAGAATAAGCGTATTTTGGAGGTTTTCAGGAAATATTTGAATACGGTCCCAACCATCATCATCTCTGTGACAGCTCTTAGATGTCATGCGAGAAGGGGATGGTGGCGGTGGATCAGGGGCGGCGGGAAGGTCCTCCCTGGGGGATCCTGTGGTGGCCGTGTTGGTCTTTTTGCACCTTGGGTCTCACAGAGGTGTCTGCTTCGGGAGCTGTCACAGGTGTGATCATATCTAACTGGGTCTCCAGGACCATGTCATATGATGTCTCACCTGTTGCTTCTGAAAGGAACTGTATGACTTCGAGGATGCCTCGGGAGTCTGCCTCCCCCAGAGCTAGCTCCGGCAGGTGGGTTTAGGCTAGGGCCTCTCTGTCATGGTGCCTGAAACCCTTCTCAGGGGCAATGAGATTCTGCAGATGGACGTGCAGAAGTACTACCTTGATCTCTTTGGAGAGATCATTTGGACGGGCCAGGGGCTTCCATGCGCGTTTGTGGTAGCCTGTACCGTTTCCTCTGCTGCCTTCTGCACCACGGTCTTAAGAGGCCTAAATTCTTTCTTTTTTCGTGCAAGGTTTTGATGGTCACCTGTTCTTTGTTTCTTTGCATTGACCGTAGCCACAGCAGTTCATACACTCCCTAAATGGCAGTGAATAGTATCGGAGTTTTTGTGCTGGGCTACTTCCTTGCACCCAGACGAATACAAAAACCCCAAGGGGGGTTATGTAGGTCCAGATGGCCACTAGAAAATGAAGTAGTTTAGGAGGAGAGAAAGCACACCCGGGCCTAACTATGCACGTTCCCTGTGCTAGAGAGAGCTGCGGGTCTGAGGAGAGGTGTAGAGTCCCTGTATCTCCGTCAATAAGGCAAGAAAAATAACCGCCGAGGGCAGCAGCAAGGCAAATATCTGAAAACTGTACATTAACGTTACAAGAGAGAGATAATAGCAAATGGAGATCGTGGGAGATTGAGTCCCTGGCAAATCAGTGTTGCTCAATGACACTGATATTTTCCAATGGGTGCTTCATGCTCGGGGTGATGTGAAGCGATGGTGTGGTAGCTTATATAGTGTTAAGTGCTTTGCATGGCCGCTGGGACTCGGGTAGGGAGCAGAGGTTACCCGTCATCCCATCTAGGTCCCAGCGGCCGTCAACCTGGCGTGAGGCCTGTGGAGCCCTAGGGAGCCCTGCAGGTGGATTATGGGACCTGCAGCAAGCCAACCCCCTCTATATAGGGCGGCGTCGGTAGGGGTGGCAGAGGTGGCGTCCACCTGCAGTGACTGCCCGAGGCTAGACCTCGGGCGGGCTGTCAAGGTAGGGGCTTGGAACGTCCGTTCCTTGCGACAGGACGATCGGTTACCACTACTGTCGAGGGAATTGAAGCAGCTGAGAGTTGAGGTGGCTGCTCTCTCGGAGGTGAGAAGACCTGGCAGCGGCACGACTAGTGTGGGTGGCTACACTTACTACTGGTCGGGCCGCAGCGATGGCCACCATCTCCAGGGAGGAGCCATAGCCATCTCCAGCAGACTTCAACCCTCGGTAGT
>NC_061834.1:8280905-8283405 GCF_019202785.1 Penaeus chinensis | reverse complement strand
TAAATTATGATAATTCTTAACAGTACCTTGAGGCGTTTACTCGTGAAGCAACGTGTTCGAGAAGCTAAGGTAGTCAACTCACACAACTGTTTAGATGAACTGTCGGTCACTGGATTTTCGTATCTTTACATGGAGTTTTGATGGGAACAACGGCATCCATTTTATTACCAGATTAATTGAATGCTGAATGGAAGTTTGTACTTGACTGTTCCATCGTTTTGATGCATCAGCCCCGTCATGAGCCAATAGAGTTCCTGACAATTCCCAGACCTGATGCTGGTGAAGGATCTGCTCTGCACATCAGGAAGTATTGGGGTTTCATCTGTCTGACAGTGCATCGTGCTGGCTTGATCCTCCCACACTGAATGAGCACTGTATATTCTTAGTGACGACATCATTCTCTAGTTTTCATTCATTTGTGCTGTGCATGTTCAAAACTAAGACTTTTAGTGGACAAAATGCTTTCACAAGCAACGCTTAGCCGTTGATATCAAAACTAAAAGGACATATATATGAATTAGTGATCCAAATCCATCCAAATTAATGCATCATCTTCAGTTACTTTAGTCTTTGAGCTTAGTAGATCTCCATCATCTGGGTCAACATCAACATTCAAATCCGGATCAATAACGGTTCCTGGCACCCCTGAAGTTTCAGGTTGAACATGAGGCTCCAACCTGCTGCCTGACATTTCATATCCATCTTGCAGCTCTGGATTGCTCATAGCATACTTGTCGGTAGGCTACACCTGCAATGCCCAATATTTCCTGTGGAATGGCAATACCCAAGCCATTAAAGGTAATTAAACCCCTCTGCCCAGTGACGATTTTATCAATTTTTGTTTTCTTGTACCATGCAATTCTATTCAGCAGAGGCAAACCTTTCAGTAACGACGGCGTTCAGAAACTGTGAGCCAAGAAATGTATCCCTTAACATCCCCAGTGCTATGCAAAAGGATTGGACTCAACTTAGGCAATCACAACCGTAGTGAAAGGGTACAAATACACTTGTTCACATAGTACGAAAATGTCCCAAATCATGCAGGAATCAGTACATAGTTCAGAACTACAAACAATAATTCCCTCTATTCTGTTTTCCGACACATTTCCTTCAAAGTACATATCCCCTTATCCTGTTTCCCTCACACTGTTCTCTTCTTGGCACACTATACACCTGTAGTTCTCTTGCACATTATAAGGTAGAAGGGACACTACCTTGCCTCGCCATTCCACACCACACCACGTTACTTTTTCATATTTGTTTGTGTAAAGGGTAACGATACTTTATTTTGACCGTGCACATTAGCTGAATGTCGTCGAAAATACTTTAAATACAAGCAACTATCTATTAATGAGATTCTATAGAAAGCGTAGGACGAGCATAGATGACGAAATCTTGTTGTTTGATGTAGGGAGAAACGTTTATTTGCCGCGTTGATAATAATGATAATAAGTCACCTTGTGATAAAGGGAGTGTTGGGGATTTTAGACCACTTCTACCCTTGGTATGGCATTGAAAATTATGCTAATGGATGCGTCGCCCCCCAAAATAATTAGGCCTTTGTTTTATGCGGGTGACGATATGTATGTATAGATATGAAAACAAACACACACACACACACACACACACACACACACACACACACACACACACACAGTCACAATCACAATCACAATCACATACATTCTCCCTCCCTCCCTACCCCGTCTCTCGCTCTCATGCACGCTACAACTCAAATCATCTTTTCCCGCCATTCTGTTCTCATTTGTCTCTCTCTCCTCGGCCGTCACTCTCACGCGCTCTTCCCCTCACGCCTCCCGCTAAGAAAATTATTAGTTGTTTTCCTAAGATTTTCTGCCTTTTTTGGCCTGTCTCAGAGTAGATAATTCACGGCTAAAGTAAGTTCTTCGGACCATGGATTGTCTCTGCGGGAAATCGGAATGGCGGGAAAAAATGTTGCCGATTCCACTTTGAGGAGAATTCAATCGTATGTACAAAGGTATTGGATTCTTTATCAGGGTAGGACGCTGCGCATTTGTTTTTGAAAACTCTTTTCTTCAGGGATTATTCTATATCTTTCGATTTATTTACTAAATACCAGAAAAAAGATAGATAGATAGATAAATGTAATGAATGAATAGAGAAATAAACAAAAATAAATAAAGTGAAGACGTCTAGTATCACGAATAAGCAAATGGCTCATTATAGAAATCACTGTAATAGCATCATTACGAAAAGTTCCTCCATCTTGCCAATTAAAGACAGATTCTTTCCGAGTACGTTATTTGTCTTCTTTTCAAGTTCACTTTTCATGAGAAATCCACGCCTTTGATCTCCCTTTTTTTCTGGTTTAATTTTCTCTCCAAGATTATTGTCCTTCAGTTTTTCATCGTTCCTCCTCTTCTTTATTGTTTATTTTTTTCTCTTGAACAAAATTATCTTCCTTTAGCTTTCCTCTTCCACCCTTCCTTTGGTTCCTGTATTAAAAAAAAAAAAAAAA
>NC_061834.1:8245905-8263405 GCF_019202785.1 Penaeus chinensis | reverse complement strand
TGTAGAAACGTAAATAAGTGCACAGGCCTAACCAGTTCTGCATTTGGAAATATCTCTTGAAAAAAAAGGAGAAAATGCCGTTTTTTAGAGATTAATTTCTCATAAAAGTACTTAAACTGATGAATGAATAGACCAACGTTTCTTGACGTTGCATTTACCCGATTAATCTTCGCAACAATCAACATTTACCCGAATGAACTTCGCAACAACCAACATTAACCCGACTCAACTTCACAACAACCAACATTTACCCGACTAAACTTCGCAACAACCAACATTTACCCGATTGAACTTCGCAACAACCAACATTTACCCGATTGAACTTCGCAACAACCAACATTTACTCCATTGAACTTCGCAACAACCAACATTTACCCGACTGAACTTCGCAACAACCAACATTAACCAGACTCAACTTCGCAACAACCAACATTTACCCGACTAAACTTCGCAACAACCAACATTTACCCGACTGAACTTCGCAACAATCAACATTTACCCGATTGAACTTCGCAACAACCAACATTTACCCGATTGAACTTCGCAACAACCAGCATTTACCCGATTGAACTTCGCAACAACCAACATTTACTCCATTGAACTTCGCAACAACCAACATTTACTCCATTGAACTTCGCAACAACCAACATTTACCCGATTGAACTTCGCAACAACCAGCATTTACCCGATTGAACTTCGCAACAACCAACATTTACCCGATTGAACTTCGCAACAACCAACATTTACCCGATTGACCCTCGCAACAATCAACATTTACTCCATTGAACTTCGCAACAATCAACATTTACCCGATTGGCTTACTTTAGGATGGATATCGTGAGGCCCTTCAATTCCCTAGTCTATCAGACGGCACGAGGACGGGCGGCTGTCACGTCGAAATCTGGAAAGGGATTTGAGAGAGAGAGAGAGAGAGAGAGGGGGAGAGAGGGAGAGAGGAAGGGAGAGGGAGAGAGGGAGGGGGAGAGAGGGAGGGAGAGAGGCGGAGAGAGAGGGAGGGAGAGAGGGAAGGGGAGAGAGGGAGGGAGAGAGGGAGAGGGAGAGAGAGGGAGGGGGAGAGAGGGAGGGAGAGAGGCGGAGAGAGAGGGAGGGGGAGAGAGAGGGAGGGAGAGAGGGAGGGGGAGAGAGAGAGGGAGAAAGGGAGGGAGAGGGGAGGGAGGGAGAGAGGGAAGAAGAGAGAGGGAGGGAGAGAGAGAGAGAGAGAGAGAGAGGGAGAGGGAGAGGCAGAGAGAGAGAGAGAGAGAGAGAGAGAGAGAGAGAGAGAGAGAGAGAGAGAGAGAGAGAGAGAGAGAGAGAGAGAGAGAGAGAAAAAGAGAGAGAGAGAGAGAGAAAGATGCGCAGATTGGAGAAGAAGAAAAAATAAAGAAAACAAAGTAAAAAGAAAAAGAAGAAAAAGAAAAAGGAGAAGAAAAAAAAGAAGAAGAAGAAAAAGAAGAGGAAGAATAAGAGGAAGAAGAAAGAAAAAGAAAAAGAAAAAGAGAAGAAGAGGAAGAACAAGAAAAAGACGAAAAACACGAAAAAGAAAGAGGAGAAGAAAAAAAGGAAAAGAAGAAGAAAAAGAACAAAAAGAAAAAGAAAAAGAAAATTGAAAAAGAAAAAGAAAAAGAAGAAAAAGAAAAAGAAGAAGACAAAAGAAAGAAAAAGGAAAAGAAGAAAAAGAAAAAAATGAAGAAGGAGAAGAAGGTGGAGAAGAAGAGAAGAAGAAGGAGTAAAACAAGAAAAAAGATACAGAAAAAGAAAAAGAAAAAGGAAAAAAGAAAAGAAAGGAGAAGGAGAAGAAACAGAAGAAGAAGAAGAAGAAGAAGAAGAAGAAGAAGAAGAAGAAGAAGAAAAAAAAATGAAAAGAAAAAGAAAAAGAAAAAGAAAAAGAAAAAGAAAAAAAAAAAAAAAAATAAAAGGAAGAAGGAGAAGAAGATGGAGAAGAAAAGAAGAAGAAGAGGTAGAAGGGAAAAAAAAGAAAAAGAAAAAGAAAAAAAGGAGAGAAAAAAGAAAAAGAAGAAAAGAAAAAGAAAGAAAGAAAAAGAAAAAGAAGAAAAAGAAAAAGAGAAAGAGAAAAAGAGAGAAAAAAGAAGAAAAAGAAAGAAAGAAAGAAAAAAAAAACGAAAAAGATTATCTCTCTGTTCCCTACCCACATTTCTCCTTCGATTATTTTTAACTTCGTTTCCCTCGCTCTTTTCCGTTCATCACCCCATTGTCCCATTCCCCCTTTTCATTCTCTCCTTTATTCTCTCCCCTTTTTCTACGAATAATTCATGTACGGTACAAAGACAGATTTTTCTTTGCTCTCTTCAGCGTGGGCGTAATGGGCGGTTTTCGGTTTGGCGGGAGTTTGCTTTGTCGAAGAACCACGGGCGTAAAGGTAAATCTATCAGAGCTATCAAAATACTCTATAATATGAAGTGGGTATATAATGAGTTTTTTTTATATTATGTTAATGTCGAGTCCCAGTTGTTTTGTAGTTATATCTATAAAGACATTACAAAATTAAATAGATACGTAGATGTTGACTCTGAACAAGGATAAGTTAAATACCCGTTATCTGCAAGCGAAAACACACATGTATATATATTAAAAAGAAAGAAAAATAATTTATTGTATATCCAAAATGTTATCTAATTAGTGGCTTACATTTTGCTGAATAAAGAAGATAAAGGTAATTTTGGAAATATATTCGTCATTTCCGATTTCCTTTCGCTGTCTCTCTATCTCCCTTGCTCTCGCTCTGTTTTTCACACTTCCTCTTCCCTCCCACTCTCTTTTTTTTTCTCTCTTCCTTCCTCCCTCTCTCTCTTTTTTTCTCTCTTCCTTCCTCCCTCTCTCTCTTTTTCTCTCTCTTCCTTCCTCCCTCTCTCTCTTTTTTTTCTATCTTCCTTCCTCCCTCTCTCTCTTTTTCTCTATCTTCCTTCCTCCCTCTCTCTCCCTCAAATCTTCTTCCTCTCCATTTTCCTTCCATCTTTCCTTTCCATCTCTCTCCCTCCCTTTCCTTCACATCCTTCCGCCCTCCCTCTTTCCATCTCCCTCTCCCTCTCCCTTCCTCCATCACTCTCACATCATCCCTCCCTCCCTTTCACATCCTCCCTCCTTCTCACTTTCCCCTATTCCTTTCTCTATCCATCTATCCATTAACATTTTTACACGTTTACCCGACCTCCCTCTTCCCTACCGAAGCTCATTACGAGTACTGTCAAAAATTGTGTATTCAATAAACGAGAAAATCAGATTACCTATTTTACCCCCAGTCTTTCTCATTATTTATCTAGAGAAAGTGGATAAAAGTTGTGGATGAATATGGACAGGGTGGATCGTATATCGTATTTTTTTTTTTTTTTTTTGAGGGGGTAGAGGGTGATGCAGAGGGAGAGGAAGGAGGAGGAGGGGGGGAGAGGAAGAGAGGCCAGGGGGGAGGGAAGAAGGAGGGGTAGTGGGGGATGATATAGGGGGGGGGGTAAGAGGGTAACGGTACTGTTAATTACATCAGGTTAATTACTCGTTTCCTTTACCATTTTAAAAAAAAACTTTTCATTCTCCTTCTCAGAAAGTATTAATCTCACTTTGATTTTTTTTAAAGCCCGACTTCAATATGATGTTTTTTTTTTTTTTTTTTTTTTCGAGAACTCTTGGGAGAAGTCTCGTTCTTCGTTTGATTAAGTACGAATTGGCAACTCAAGGGCTAGAGGGGTATTGGGTTTCACTTTTATTTTTCCTGTATGTATTGGGCACACACACACACACACACACACACACACACACACACACACACACACACACATATATATATATATAAACATATACATAAAATCTGCTTCTCATGTACCCTCATTAATCATACCCTCATCAACTAATTAGAAAGAATTAAAAGCAAAGAGAAGAAATAATTCGAGGCTGGAGCCGGGTCACCGTAATCAGGTCCCAGCCAGCGAGACGGACAAAGTAATTCGTCTGACGTGGGACTAGCGATTCCTTGGGAAACTAATGTATGACGCGAATGACTAAGAAGAAGAAGAAGGGGAAGGAGAAGAAGGAGGAGGAGGAGGAAGGAGGAGGAGGAGGAGGAAGGAGGAGGAAGGAGGAGTAGAGGAAGACAATGAAGAAGTAGAAGAAGGGGAAGGAGAAGAAGGAGAAGCAGAAGGAGGAGGAGGAGGAGGAAGGAGGAAGGAGGAGGAGAGGAAGAAAATGAAGAAGTAGAAGAAGGGGAAGGAGAAGAAGGAGAAGAAGAAGAAGGAGGAGGAGGAAGGAGGAAGGAGGAGAGGAAGAACATGAAGAAGAAGAAGAAGGGGAAGGAAAAGAAGGAGAAGAAGAAGGAGGAGGAGGAGGAGGAAGGAAGAAGGAGGAGAGGAAGAACATGAAGAAGAAGAAGAAGGGGAAGGAGAAGAAGGAGAAGAAGAAGAAGAAGAAGGAGGAGAAGAAGAAGGAGGAAGGAGGAGGAGAGGAAGAACATGAAGAAGAAGAAGAAGGGGAAGGAGAAGAAGGAGAAGAAGATTGAACATCTTCGCAACAATCAACATTTACCCGATTGAACTTCGCAACAACCAACATTTACCCGATTGAACTTCGCAACAACCAACATTTACTCCATTGAACTTCGCAACAACCAACATTTACTCCATTGAACTTCGCAACAACCAACATTTACCCGATTGAACTTCGCAACAACCAACATTTACTCCATTGAACTTCGCAACAACCAACATTTACCCGATTGAACTTCGCAACAACCAACATTTACTCCATTGAACTTCGCAACAACCAACATTTACCCGATTGAACTTCGCAACAACCAACATTTACCCGATTGAACTTCGCAACAACCAACATTTACCCGATTGAACTTCGCAACAACCAACATTTACCCGATTGAACTTCGCAACAACCAACATTTACCCGATTGAACTTCGCAACAACCAACATTTACCCGATTGAACTTCGCAACAACCAACATTTACTCCATTGAACTTCGCAACAACCAACATTTACCCGATTGAACTTCGCAACAACCAACATTTACCCGATTGAACTTCGCAACAACCAACATTTACCCGATTGAACTTCGCAACAACCAACATTTACCCGATTGAACTTCGCAACAACCAACATTTACCCGATTGAACTTCGCAACAACCAACATTTACCCGATTGAACTTCGCAACAACCAACATTTACCCGATTGAACTTCGCAACAATCAACATTTACCCGATTGAACTTCGCAACAACCAACATTTACCCGATTGAACTTCGCAACAACCAACATTTACTCCATTGAACTTCGCAACAACCAACATTTACCCGATTGAACTTCGCAACAACCAACATTTACCCGATTGAACTTCGCAACAACCAACATTTACCCGACTGAACTTCGCAACAATCAACATTTACTCCATTGAACTTCGCAACAACCAACATTTACCCGACTGAACTTCGCAACAACCAACATTTACTCCATTGAACTTCGCAACAACCAACATTTACCCGACTGAACTTCGCAACAACCAACATCAACCCGACTCAACTTCGCAACAACCAACATTTACCCGATTGAACTTCGCAACAATCAACATTTACCCGATTGAACTTCGCAACAAGCAACATTTACCCGATTGAACTTAGCAACAACCAACATTTACTCCATTGAACTTCGCAACAACCAACATTTACCCGATTGAACTTCGCAACAATCAACATTTACCCGATTGAACTTCGCAACAAGCAACATTTACCCGATTGAACTTAGCAACAACCAACATTTACTCCATTGAACTTCGCAACAACCAACATTTACCCGACTGAACTTCGCAACAACCAACATCAACCCGACTCAACTTCGCAACAACCAACATTTACCCGACTAAACTTCGCAACAACCAACATTTACCCGACTGAACTTCGCAACAATCAACATTTACCCGATTGAACTTCGCAACAACCAACATTTACCCGATTGAACTTCGCAACAACCAACATTTACCCGATTGAACTTCGCAACAACCAACATTTACTCCATTGAACTTCGCAACAACCAACATTTACCCGATTGACCCTCGCAACAATCAACATTTACTCCATTGAACTTCGCAACAATCAACATTTACCCGATTGGCTTACTTTAGGATGGATATCGTGAGGCCCTTCAATTCCCTAGTCTATCAGACGGCACGAGGACGGGCGGCTGTCACGTCGAAATCTGGAAAGGGATTTGAGAGAGAGAGAGAGAGAGAGGGGGGGAGAGGGAGAGAGGAAGAGAGAGGGAGAGAGGGAGGGGGAGAGAGGGAGGGAGAGAGGCGGAGAGAGAGGGAGGGAGAGAGGGAAGGGGAGAGAGGGAGGGAGAGAGGGAGAGGGAGAGAGAGGGAGGGGGAGAGAGGGAGGGAGAGAGGCGGAGAGAGAGGGAAGGGGAGAGAGGGAGGGAGAGAGGGAGAGGGAGAGAGAGGGAGGGGGAGAGAGGGAGGGAGAGAGGCGGAGAGAGAGGGAGGGGGAGAGAGAGGGAGGGAGAGAGGGAGGGGGAGAGAGAGAGGGAGAGAGAGAGAGAGAGAGAGAGAGAGAGAGAGAAAGATGCGCAGATTGGAGAAGAAGAAAAATAAAGAATACAAAGTAAAAAGAAAAAGAAGAAAAAGAAAAAGGAGAAGAAAAAAAAGAAGGAGAAAAAGAAGAGGAAGAATAAGAGGAAGAAGAAAGAAAAAGAAAAAGAAAAAGAGAAGAAGAGGAAGAACAAGAAAAAGACGAAAAACACGAAAAAGAAAGAGGAGAAGAAAAAAAGGAAAAGAAGAAGAAAAAGAACAAAAAGAAAAAGAAAAAGAAAATTGAAAAAGAAAAAGAAAAAGAAGAAAAAGAAAAAGAAGAAGACAAAAGAAAGAAAAAGGAAAAGAAGAAAAAGAAAAAAATGAAGAAGGAGAAGAAGGTGGAGAAGAAGGAGTAAAACAAGAAAAAAGATACAGAAAAAGAAAAAGAAAAAGGAAAAAAGAAAAGAAAGGAGAAGGAGAAGAAACAGAAGAAGAAGAAGAAGAAGAAGAAGAAGAAGAAGAAGAAAATAAAAATAAAAAAATGAAAAGAAAAAGAAAAAGAAAAAGAAAAAGAAAAAAGAAAAAAAAACAAAAGGAAGAAGGAGAAGAAGATGGAGAAGAAAAGAAGAAGAAGAGGTAGAAGGGAAAAAAAAGAAAAAGAAAAAGAAAAGAAGGAGAGAAAAAAGAAAAAGAAGAAAAGAAAAAGAAAGAAAGAAAAAGAAAAAGAAGAAAAAGAAAAAGAGAAAGAGAAAAAGAGAAAAAAAAAGAAGAAAAAGAAAGAAAGAAAGAAAAAAAAAACGAAAAAGATTATCTCTCTGTTCCCTACCCACATTTCTCCTTCGATTATTTTTAACTTCGTTTCCCTCGCTCTTTTCCGTTCATCACCCTATTGTCCCATTCCCCCTTTTCATTCTCTCCTTTATTCTCTCTCACCTTCTTCTACGAATAATTCATGTACGGAACAAAGACAGATTTTTCTTTGCTCTCTTCAGCGTGGGCGTAATGGGCGGTTTTCGGTTTGGCGGGAGTTTGCTTTGTCGAAGAACCACGGGCGTAAAGGTAAATCTATCAGAGCTATCAAAATACTCTATAATATGAAGTGGGTATATAATGAGTTTTTTTTATATTATGTTAATGTCGAGTCCCAGTTGTTTTGCAGTTATATCTATAAAGACATTACAAAATTAAATAGATACGTAGATGTTGACTCTGAACAAGGATAAGTTAAATACCCGTTATCTGCAAGCGAAAACACACATGTATATATATTAAAAAGAAAGAAAAATAATTTATTGTATATCCAAAATGTTATCTAATTAGTGGCTTACATTTTGCTGAATAAAGAAGATAAAGGTAATTTTGGAAATATATTCGTCATTTCCGATTTCCTTTCGCTGTCTCTCTATCTCCCTTGCTCTCGCTCTGTTTTTCACACTTCCTCTTCCCTCCCACTCTCTTTTTTTTTTCTCTCTTCCTTCCTCCCTCTCTCTCTTTTTTTCTCTCTTCCTTCCTCCCTCTCTCTCTTTTTCTCTCTCTTCCTTCCTCCCTCTCTCTCTTATTTTTCTATCTTCCTTCCTCCCTCTCTCTCTTTTTCTCTATCTTCCTTCCTCCCTCTCTCTCTTTTTCTCTATCTTCCTTCCTCCCTCTCTCTCCCTCAAATCTTCTTCCTCTCCATTTTCCTTCCATCTTTCCTTTCCATCTCTCTCCCTCCCTTTCCTTCACATCCTTCCGCCCTCCCTCTTTCCATCTCCCTCTCCCTCTCCCTTCCTCCATCACTCTCACATCATCCCTCCCTCCCTTTCACATCCTCCCTCCTTCTCACTTTCCCCTATTCCTTTCTCTATCCATCTATCCATTAACATTTTTACACGTTTACCCGACCTCCCTCTTCCCTACCGAAGCTCATTACGAGTACTGTCAAAAATTGTGTATTCAATAAACGAGAAAATCAGATTACCTATTTTACCCCCAGTCTTTCTCATTATTTATCTAGAGAAAGTGGATAAAAGTTGTGGATGAATATGGACAGGGTGGATCGTATATCGTATTTTTTTTTTTTTTTTTTGAGGGGGTAGAGGGTGATGCAGAGGGAGAGGAAGGAGGAGGAGGGGGGGAGAGGAAGAGAGGCCAGGGGGGAGGGAAGAAGGAGGGGTAGTGGGGGATGATATAGGGGGGGGGGGGTAAGAGGGTAACGGTACTGTTAATTACATCAGGTTAATTACTCGTTTCCTTTACCATTTTAAAAAAAAACTTTTCATTCTCCTTCTCAGAAAGTATTAATCTCACTTTGATTTTTTTTAAAGCCCGACTTCAATATGATGTTTTTTTTTTTTTTTTTTTTTTTCGAGAACTCTTGGGAGAAGTCTCGTTCTTCGTTTGATTAAGTACGAATTGGCAACTCAAGGGCTAGAGGGGTATTGGGTTTCACTTTTATTTTTCCTGTATGTATTGGGCACACACACACACACACACACACACACACACACACACACACACACACACACACACATATATATATATATAAACATATACATAAAATCTGCTTCTCATGTACCCTCATTAATCATACCCTCATCAACTAATTAGAAAGAATTAAAAGCAAAGAGAAGAAATAATTCGAGGCTGGAGCCGGGTCACCGTAATCAGGTCCCAGCCAGCGAGACGGACAAAGTAATTCGTCTGACGTGGGACTAGCGATTCCTTGGGAAACTAATGTATGACGCGAATGACTAAGAAGAAGAAGAAGGGGAAGGAGAAGAAGGAGGAGGAGGAGGAAGGAGGAGGAGGAGGAGGAAGGAGGAGGAAGGAGGAGTAGAGGAAGACAATGAAGAAGTAGAAGAAGGGGAAGGAGAAGAAGGAGAAGCAGAAGGAGGAGGAGGAGGAGGAAGGAGGAAGGAGGAGGAGAGGAAGAAAATGAAGAAGTAGAAGAAGGGGAAGGAGAAGAAGGAGAAGAAGAAGAAGGAGGAGGAGGAAGGAGGAAGGAGGAGAGGAAGAACATGAAGAAGAAGAAGAAGGGGAAGGAAAAGAAGGAGAAGAAGAAGGAGGAGGAGGAGGAGGAAGGAAGAAGGAGGAGAGGAAGAACATGAAGAAGAAGAAGAAGGGGAAGGAGAAGAAGGAGAAGAAGAAGAAGAAGAAGGAGGAGAAGAAGAAGGAGGAAGGAGGAGGAGAGGAAGAACATGAAGAAGAAGAAGAAGGGGAAGGAGAAGAAGGAGAAGAAGAAGAAGGAGGAGGAGGAGGAGGAAGGAGGAAAGAGGAGCAGGGGAAGAAAATGAAAGAGTAGAAGAAGGGGAAGGAGAAGAGAGAGAAGAAGAAGAAGAAGGAGGAGGAAGGAGGAAGAAGGAGAGGAAGAACATGAAGAAGAAAATTAAGAAGGGGAAGGAGAAGAAGGAGAAGAAGAAGGAGGAGGAGGAGGAGGAGGAGGAAGGAGGAGGAGAGGAAGAAAATGAAGAAGTAGAAGAAGGGGAAGGAGAAGAGAGAGAAGAAGAAGAAGAAGGAGGAGGAAGGAGGAAGGAGGAAGGAGGAGGAGAGGAAGAAAATGAAGATGTAGAAGAAGGGGGAATGGTGAAGAAGGAGAAGAAGAAGAAGGAGGAGGAGGAAGGAGGAAGGATGGAGAGGAAGAAAATGAAGAAGATGAAGAAGGGGAAGGAAATGAAGGAGAAGAAGAGAAGGAGGAGGAGGAGGAGGAAGAAGGAGGAGAGGTAAGAAAAGAACATGAAGAAAAAGAAGAAGGTGAAGGAGAAGAAGGAGAAGACCAAGAAGAAGAAGAGGAGAATAGAAGAGGAGGGTCAGGTGGAGGAGAGAGGAAGAACAGATGAAGAAGAAGAAGGGGAAGGTGAGTAGCGAGGAAGAAGATGGAGGTGGTGGAGGATGAAGGATGAAGGTGGAAAGGGAGGAAGGGAGGTGGAGAGGAAGGAAAATGATATGAAGTGATAGAGAGCGGGAAGGTGGATAGTAGGAGGAGAAGGAAGAAGGGGAGGAGGAGTAGGACGGTGGTGGATGGAGGTACAGGAGGGGTGTGGTAGTAATTGATCGAAGTAGAAGAAGGGGATTAGGAGACAGTAGAGTGAGTAGAGTTGTAGAAGTGGTGGAGGTTGGGTGGGATGGTGGTGTGGATAGATCTAGGGATGGAGTATAGAAGTTGATGGGGAGGAGGTGAGGATGGTTGGTGGAGTGGATAGTAGTACTTGAAGAAGAAGAAGTTGGGCGATGGAAATAAGAAGGATGAAGAAGAAGATGGAGGTGGGTCGGAGGAAGGAATGAATGGTGGAGAGGAAGAACTTGTAGTAGATAGTAGATAGGGGATGGAGTGTAAGGATGATATATGTAGTGATGAAGGAGGAGTTGTTGAAGGAGGAAGAGGGAGGAGGGAGGTTGAACATGAAGGAAGAATAGTTGTTGGGGTTGGAGTTGTAAGGAGTTGTAGTTGGTAGGTGGAGGTGGTGTTGGTGGAGTGGTGGTTGGGGAAGGTGGGAGGTGTGTAGGTTTAAGGTTGTAGGTGGTTGTTGGGGTTGGTGTTGTTGGTGTTGTTGTTGTTGGTTGGTGGTCGTGGATGTGGTGGGCGTGACGGAGCCCAAGGGGGTGCGGGCGAGAGGATAGGAGGAGTTAAGTAGCTGCTATTAATACCATGGTCGTTTGCGGGGGCTAGGGCTGGAGGAGGTGCAATAGCAGGGGGCGTGCTGCGCCGACATCAGAGGCTGCAACGGGGGGTGATTGGGTGTCGGGTCCTATTTTTAGTACTCGGGGCCTTAGGGTACATTTGTGCATCTTTATTGAAGTTTTCCCGTTTTGGGCCACCTTGTTCTCTTTATGTGTATCACAGATACTTTTCATCATATCCCCTATTTCTATAACTTTAAGTTTATTTACTCCATAAACCTCTTAGTGCATATTCCTAAGGTCTTTTGTAATTTTCTTCCGTCTGTTTTTTTTCATCTTACCTGTCATCTATCTTCCTGCTTAAGGAGGAGGAAGGAGAGGGAAGGGGATCAGAGAAGGAGGGAGGACGAGGAGAAATGGAAGAAGTTGAAGAATGGGAAGGTAAAGCAGAGAGAAGAAGTAGAAGGAAGAAGGAGGAGGAGGGGGAAGGAGGTGAGGCACAAGAAACTGAAGAAGAAAATGAAAGAAGGGGAAGGAGAAGAAGGAGAAGAAGGAAAGGAGGAGGAGGAGGAGAAGGAAGAAGGAGGAGGCGAGGAAGAAAATGGAAAGAAGTAGAAGAAGGGGAAGGAGAAGAAGGAGGAAGAAGGAAGGAGGAGGAGGAGGAGGAGGAAGGAGGTAGGAGGAGAGGAAGAAAACATGAAGAAGAGAAAGAAGGGGAAGGAGAAGAAGGATGAAGATGAAAGGAGGAGGAGGAGGAAGAAGGAGGATGGAGGAAGGAGGAGAAGAGGTAGAAAATTACAGAAGTAGAAGAAGGGGAAGGAGAAGAGAGAGAAGAAGAAGAGAAGAAGGAGGCGGAAGGAGAAGGAGGAGAGAAGACATGAAGAGAAGACAAGTGGAAGGAAAAGAAGGAGAAGAAGAAGGAGAGGAGGAGGAGGAAGGAAGAAGAGGAGAGGAAGAACATGAAAAGAAGAAGAAGGGGAAGGAAAAGAAGGAAAGAAGAAGAAGAAGAAGGAGGAGAAGAAGAAGAGAAGGAGAGAGAGAAGAAATGAAGAAGAAAAGAAGGGGAGGGAGAAGAAGGAGAAGAGAAGAAGGAGGAGGAGGAGGAGGAAGGAGAAAGATGGCTCAGGGGAAGAAAATGAAAGAGTAGAAGAAGGGGAATGAAAGAGAGAGAAGAAAAAAGAAGGAGGAGAAGAGGAAGAAGGTGAGGAAGAACATGAAGAAGAAAATAAGAAGGGAAGGTGAAGAAGGAGAAGAAGAATGTAGGAGGAGGGAGAGTAGAGGTAGGAGGAGAGAGGAAGACAATGAAGAAGTAAAGAAGGGGAAGGGAAGAGAGAGAAAAGAAGAAGAAGGGAGGAGAGGTAGAAAGGATGAAGAGGGGAGAGAAAAAATGAAGAAGTAGAAGAAGGAAGGAAAAGAAGGAGAAGAAGGAAGAAGGAGGCGGAGGAAGGAGGAAGGAGATGAGGAAGAACATGAAGAAGAAGAAAAGGGATGGAAAAGAAGGAGAAGAAAAGAAGGAGGAGGAGGAGGAAGGAAGACGGAGGAGAGGAAGAACATGAAGAAGAAGAAGAAGGGGAAGGAGAAAAAGGAAAAGGGAAGAAAAGAAGAAGAGGGGAAGAAAAAGGGAAAGGAAAGGGAGGAGGAAGGAAGAACTTTAAAAAGGGAAGAAGAAGGGGAAGGGAAGGAAAGAAAAAGGGAGGAGGAGGAGGAGAAGGGAAAAGGAGGAAGGGGGAAGGAGGGGGAGGGGAAAGAAAATGAAAATTTAAAGAAGGGGAAGGAAAAAGAAAAGAAAAAGAAAAGGTAGGAGGAAAAAGGAAAGGAAGGAGGAAGGAGGAAGGGGGAGGAAAAGGAAGAAAATGAGGAATAGAAAAAGGGGGAAGGAGAAGAGAGAGAAAAGAAAAAGAAGAAGGAGGAGGAAGGGAAAAGGAGGAGAGGAAGAAAAATAAAGGAAAAAGAAGAAAAAAGGGGGGAGGGGGAAAGGGAGAAGGGGGAGAGGAAGAACTTAAGAAAAAGAAAAAGGGGGAAAGGAAAAAAAGGGGAGAAGAAGAAGAAGGGGGAGGAGGGGGAAGGAAAAAGGGGGAGAGGAAGAACATGAAAAAGGGAAGAAGAAGGGGAAGGAAAAAAGGAGAAGAAAAGAAGAAAAGGAGGAGAAGAAGAAAGGAAGGAGGAGGAAGGGGAAAATGAAGAAGAAGAAGAAGGGGAAGGAGAAAAAGGGGGAAGAAGAAGGAGAGAGGGGGAGAAGGGGGAAAGGGAAAAAAAGGAGGAAGGAGGAGGAGAGGAAAAAAAGGAAAAGAAAGAAAGGGGAAAGGGGAGAAAAGGAGAAAGAAAAGGAGGAGGGGGAAAGGGGGAAGGGGGGAAGGGAAAGGAGGAAAGGAGGGGGAAGGAAGAAAATAAAGATAGTAAAAAAGGGGGAAGGAAGGGGAAGAAAAAAAAGGGGGAAGGGGAGGAAGGGGGAAGGGGGAGGGGAAAAAACATGAAAAAAAAAAAGAAAAAGGGGGAAGGGAAAAAATGAAAAAAAGGGAGGAGGAGGGGAAAAGGGGAAGAAAGGGGGGAGGAAAAAAAAATTTAAGAAGTAGAAAAAGGGGGAAGGGAAAAGGGAAGGAAGATAAGGAGGGAGGGGGAGGAAAGGGGAAAGGGAAAGGAGGGGGAAAGACAGGGAAGAAAAAGAAGAAGGGGAAGGAGAAGAAGGAGAAGAAAAAGGGAGGGGGGAGGGGGAGAAGGGGGAAAGGGAGGAAGGGGGGGAGAAGGGGGAAAAATTGAAAAAGAAAAAGGGGGAAGGTGAAGAGAAGAAGAAGAAAAAGGGAAGGGGGAAAGGGGGAAAGGGAGGAGAGGAAAGAACATGAAGAAGAAAAAGGGGGGAAGGAAAAGAAGGAGAAAGAAGAAAAAGAAGGAGAGAAAAGAAGGGGGAAGGGGAGAGAGGAAAACATGAAAAAGAAGAAGAAGGGGAAGAAAAAAAAGGAGAGAAGTAGGAGGAGGAGGAGGGGGGAAGGAGGAGGGGAAGAAAATGAAGAAGAAGAAGAAGGGGAAAGGAAAAAGAAGGGAAGAAAAAAAAGAAAAAGGGGAGGGGGAAAGGAGGAAGCAGGAAGGAAGAAAATGAAGAAAAAAAGAAAAAGGGAAGAAAAAAATTAAGGAAAAAAAAGGGAGGGGGAAAGGAAAGGAAAAGGGAAAAACCTTTGATTTCCACTGTAAAAAATATGGGTGATGGGAAACCCGCGAAATAAAAGATGGACTAAGAAATATATAAACAAGCAAATCCGAATCTGCAAGCTTTAATAGAAAACATGCGGGTGGATTCCACAATAGACTAAACAAAAAAAAAACAACAACCACAAAAAACAAAAACAAAAAAAAAAAAAACAGAAAATCAAAAACAAAGACTAAGCAGGCGTATCATGTTAAAACCGGGTTTTAAAAAAAAAGATTCATGGAAAATTACAAAACATGCAACTTTCACGGTATTGGGAAAAACAAAATAGCAAAAAAGTGAAACCAAAAATCTTTTTGAAGAAAATTTAAACAAACTCAAAGGGAATGGACGGGCAGAAAAAAAAACAAAAGAAATGATTTAAAAACAAAAAATTTAAAAAAAACAAAAACAAACAAAAAACAATAACAGAAGGAAAAGGGTTCAAAAGAGAAATGACAAAAAGGGGAAAAGAAAATGATAAAGGCGCAAGAGGAGGGAAGGGTAACAGAAGGCGAAAGAAAAAAAATGGGAAAAAATAAAAAGGAAGAAATTTAAAAAAAAAAGGGGAAAGAAGCGTAAAAAAAAATAAGTGAAAGAAGTCGTAAAAATAAAGTGAAAAAGTCGTAAAAAAATAATTTAAAAAAAGTCGTTTTAAAAAAAAAAAGTGAAAGAAGTCGTTAAAAAAAAAATGAAAAAAGGGCGTAAAAATTTTAAGTGGGAAAAAGTAAAAAAAAAAAAGTGAAAGAATAAAAATATAAGTGAAAGAAGTGTAAAAATATAAGTGAAAGAAGTCGTAAAAAATAAGTGAAAAAGTCGTAAAAATATAAGTGAAAGAAGCGTAAAAATATAAGTGGAAAAAAGATAAAAAATATAAATGAAGGAAGCCATAAAAAAAATAAGTGAAAGGAAAATCGTAAAAATATAAGTGAAAAAGTCGTAAAAAAAAAATTTAAAGAAGTCGTAAAAAAATTTTAATTTAAAGGGAAAACGAACAAATATAAGGAAAGAAGTCGTAAAAAAATAAGTGAAAGAAAATCGTAAAAATTTTAAGTGAAAAAAATCGAAAAAAAATAAGTTTAAAAAAGTCGTAAAAATATAAATTTAAAGAAACCGTAAAAAAAATAAAAATGAAAAAAAAAGTTCCGTAAAAATATTTAAGGGGAAAGAAGTCGTAAAAAAAAAAAATAAGTGAAAAAAGCAAAAATATAAGTGAAAGAAAGTCGTTTTTAAAAAAAAGTGAAAGAAGGGCGTAAAAAAATAAGTAAAAAAAGTCGTAAAAATATAAGTGAAAGGGAAATCTAAAAAATATAAGTGAAAGAAGTCTAAAAATATAAGTGAAAAAAGTCGTAAAAATATAAGTGAAAGAAGTCGTAAAAAAATAAGTGAAAAAAAGTCGTAAAAATAAAGTGAAAGAAGTGTAAAAATATAAGTGAAAGAAAAATCGTAAAAAAAAAGTGAAAAAAAGGCGTTTAAAAAAATTTAAAAGGGAAAAAAGTCGTAAAAAAATTTAAATGAAAGAAATCGTAAAAATATAAGTGAAAAAAGTTTGTAAAAATAAAAGTGAAAAAAAGCCCTAAAAAAAATAAGGAAAGAAACCGAAAAAATATAAGTGAAAGAAACCCTTTAAAAAAAATAATAAAGAAGCCGAAAAAAAAAAGTGGGGAAAAAAAAAAGCCCTAAAAAAAATAATTTAAAAAAGCCGTAAAAAAAAAAGTGAAAGAAGGGCCCTAAAAATTTTAAGTGAAAGAAGCGTAAAAATATTTAAATGAAAGAATCGTAAAATTAATAAGTTTTTTTGGAAGTCGTAAAAAAAATAAGTGAAAGAAGTCGTTTTTAAAAAAAAAAGTGAAAAAAAGTTCCCTAAAAAAAATTTTAAATGAAAGAAGTAAAATTTTAAATGAAAGAAATCGAAAAATTTTAAAGGGGGAAAAAGTCGTTAAAAAAAATAAGTGAAAGAAGTCGTAAAAAAAATAATGAAAGAAGTCGTAAAAAATTTTAAGTGAAAGAAGTCGTAAAAATTAAGTGAAAGAAAATCGTTTTTAAAAATAAGTGGGAAAAAATAAAAAATAATTTTGTTTAAAAAAATTCGAAAAATAAAGTGAAAAAAGTCGTAAAAAAAATAAGGGGAAAGGGAAACCCTAAAAATTAAGTGAAAGAAATCGTAAAAAAATAAATGAAAAAAGCCCTAAAAAAAATAAGTGAAAAGAAGCCGTAAAAAAAAAAGTGAAAGAAGCCCTTAAAAAAAAAATAAGTGAAAGAAGCCGTTTAAAAAAATAATGAAAAACCGTTAAAAAAATAAGTGAAAGAAGCCGTAAAAAAATAAGTAAAAAAGCCGTAAAAATATAAGTGGGAAAAAACCGTAAAAATTTAAGTGGGGAAAAAACCGTAAAAATATAAGGAAAGAAGCCGTTAAAAAAATAATTTAAAGAACCGTTTAAAAAAAAAAAAATGAAAAAAGCCCCTAAAAATATAAATGAAAGAACCCGTAAAAAAAAATAAGTGAAAGTTTTTCGAAAAAAAATAAGGAAAAAAAGTCGTAAAAAAATAATGAAAGAAGTCGTAAAAAATTTTAAATGAAAGAAGCCGTAAAAAATTTTAAATGAAAGGGAACCCTAAAAAAAATAAGTGAAAAAAGCCGTTTTAAAAAAATAAGTGAAGAAAACCGAAAAAAAATAAATGAAAAAAGGGCCCTTTTTAAAAAATTAAATGAAAAAGTCGTAAAAATAAAAAAGTGAAAGAAGCCCCGTAAAAAAATAAGGGGAAAGAAACCGTAAAAATTTTAAGTGAAAGAAGCCCCTAAAAAAAATAATGAAAGAAGCCGTAAAAATAAAAGTGAAAAAAGCCGTAAAAAAATAAGTGAAAGGGGCCGTAAAATTTAAGTAAAGAAGCCGTAAAAATATAAGTGAAAAAAGCCGGGAAAAATATAAATGAAAAAAGCGTAAAAATAAAGTGAAAGAAACCGTAAAAAAATAAGTGAAAGAAGTCGTAAAAATATAAGTGAAAGAAGTCGTAAAAATATAAGTGAAAGAAGTCGTAAAAATATAAGTGAAAGAAGTCGTAAAAATATAAGTGAAAGAAGCCGTAAAAATATAAGTGAAAGAAGCCGTAAAAATATAAGTGAAAGAAGCCGTAAAAATATAAGTGAAAGAAGCCGTAAAAATATAAGTGAAAGAAGTCGTAAAAATATAAGTGAAAGAAGCCGTAAAA
>NC_061834.1:8220905-8240905 GCF_019202785.1 Penaeus chinensis | reverse complement strand
TATATAAAGTTATTGTTTTTGTGTTTCTGTTGTTTAATATTATTATTTAGAATGATAAATTTTAGGTAGAATTAATTAAACTCGAGATATAAAAGGAGAGAAAAGTCTCTACACTGACTTCCATTGCCCATCTATCTGCTGAACAAAAAACAATAACATCCAAGACGACAGTATAAATCCCCCCCCCCCCCCCCCTTGTAAGCAATAATGAAAAAAGGTCAAGCAAATCAAGCGTCAATCAGAAAAGGAAAAAAAGTTCGAGGGAATTGGTTCAAGGTCAATAAAATAAAGCAAGGAGGAAGTGGTTCAAGGTTATAGCAACAGAATATCATAAGCGGCTCTTCCTGCCCGCCCCTGAACGACCTATATCGCTAATCATGAATCATTGACCTAGAAGTTCATCATTAGTGACTTTTAATGTTGGAGGAATTTTTTGCTTGCCTCTTTCGCTTTTTCGACGGTGTGTATACATATACATATGAACACAATAGCAAATACATATGAAAATACACGCAAACGCACTCGATTCATATGAACTGTTTCGAACACTCATACTCGGAAACTCAAACGCATGTACAAAACACATTTATTTCCTATTTCTTGCTACGCCATTAATTATCGTATCAGCTGCCCATGGGTAAGGGATAACTATGTTATAATCTGCTTCCCCGATTAATCACACGCTCTACTTCTCCATCTCGTGGCCCGTGTCTTGGTTTCGCGATGGAGTCGAAACAGCGGCTCGTGAGGTGCTCGCTGGGGCAATAAGCAAGAGGTCATGTAGGAATTAATACGGGTTATTAGAATTTCGAATGTTGTGAGGACTGACTTATTACTAAGAGTGACATTCTTAACGTATATTGTAAACTTCAACGTAGATGAGTAAGTCTGAAACATAATTGAATTCTCTCGCTTGTTAGGCCTATATTTTTTTCCGTAAACAGAGCTCGCACTTAATATACGGAATTTAGAAGACTTGAATTCTGTACTCTTCGAATCTTTGGCGGATATTTGACATAAATTGATTTCGTTTCGTGCTATGTTTTGCAACAATATATGCACTGAATATATGACGCAGTGGTGTGTTGGATGTAGCGGGGGGGGGGGGGGGGGTACGGGATTTGGAAAGTCTGGGAATTGCTGACGGGGACTGGCCTACTTGAAGTTGCGAAACACTTTCCTTATAAAACTAGTGGAGCATTCTCTCTCTGTTACTCCCTACTCTCCTCTCTCTCTGTCTCTGTCTGTTTCTCTGTATACATGTACACAAACACACACACATGAGTATGTATATATATATATATGTGTGTGTGCGTGAGTGTGTGTGTGTGTGTGTGTGTGTGTGTGTGTGTGTGTGTGTGTGTGTGTGTGTGTGTGTGTGTGTATACACAGACACACACACACACACACGCACACACATACACACACACACATACACACATTTACATATACATTTTGTATGCATATACCACCCCCCTTTCTCTCTCCTCTTCCCCTTCTCACTTTATATCACCCATCTCATTCTCATCAATCTCTCCTTCTCCTCCACTCTCCCCTTATCTTCCTTCGCTTCCTCCCCTCTTTCCCTCTCCGTCTCCCCCTCTTCTCTTTCCTCCTCCTCTCTTTCTTCCTATCTCTCTTCTCTCCTCCTCTTCTCTCCTCTCCTCCGCCTCCCCTCTCTCCTCTCCTCCGCCTCCCCTCTTCCTCTCCTTCGCCTCCCCTCTCTCCTCTCCTCTGCCTCCCCTCTTCCTCTCCTCCGCCTCCCCTCTCTCCTCTCCTTCGCCTCCCCTCTCTCCTCTCCTCTGCCTCCCTCTCTCTCTCCTCTCCTCTGCCTCCCCTCCTCTCTCCTCTCCTCCGCCTCCCCTCTCTCCTCTCTCGCTCCCCTCTCTCCTCTCCTCTGCCTCCCTCTCTCTCCTCGCCTCCCCTCTCTCCTCTCCCTTCGCCTCCCCTCTCTCCTCTCCTCTGCCTCCCCTCTCTCCTCTCCTCTGCCTCCCCTCTCTCCTCTCCTTCGCCTCCCCTCTCTCCTCTCCTCTGCCTCCCCTCTCTCCTCTCCTCCGCCTCCCCTCTCTCCTCTCCTCTGCCTCCCCTCTCTCCTCTCCTCTGCCTCCCCTCTCTCCTCTCCTCTGCCTCCCCTCTCTCCTCTCCTCGCCTCCCCTCTCTCCTCTCCTCCGCCTCCCCTCTTCCTCTCCTCCGCCTCCCCTCTCTCCTCTCCTCCGCCTCCCCTCTCTCCTCTCCTCCGCCTCCCCTCTCTCCTCTCCTCTGCCTCCCCTCTCTCCTCTCCTCTGCCTCCCCCTCTCTCCTCTCTCTGCCTCCCCTCTCTCCTCTCCTCTGCCTCCACTCTCTCCTCTCCTCTGCCTCCCCTCTCTCCAGTCCCCTCTCTCTCTCCTTGCCTCCCCTCTCTCCTCTCCTCTGCCTCCCCTCTCTCCTCTCCTCTGCCTCCCCTCTCTCCTCTCCTCTGCCTCCCCTCTCTCCTCTCCTCTGCCTCCCCTCTCTCCTCTCCTCTGCCTCCCCTCTTTCCTCTCCTCGCCTCCCTCTCTCCTCTCCTCCGCCTCCCCTCTCTCCTCTCCTCCGCCTCCCCTCTCTCCTCTCCTCCGCCTCCCCTCTCTCCTCTCCTCCGCCTCCCCTCTCTCTCTCCTCCGCCTCCCCTCTCTCCTCTCCTCTGCCTCCCCTTCTCCTCTCCTCTGCCTCCCCTCTCTCCTCTCCTCTGCCTCCCTCTCTCCTCTCCTCTGCCTCCCCTCTCTCCTCTCCTCTGCCTCCCCTCTCTCCTCTCCTCTGCCTCCCCTTCTCTCCTCTCCTCTGCCTCCCCTCTCTCCTCTCCTCTGCCTCCCCTCTCTCCTCTCCTCTCCTCCCCTCTCTCCTCTCCTCTCCTCCCTCCTCCTCTCTCCTCTCCTCCCCTCCCTTCTCCTCTCTGCCTCCTCTCTTCCTCTCCTCCGCCTCCCTCTTCCTCTCCTCCGCCTCCCCTCTCTCCTCTCTCCGCCTCCCTCTCCTCTCCTCTCCCGCCTCCCCTCTCTCCTCTCCTCGCCTCCCTCTCTCCTCTCCTCCCCTCCCTCTCTCCTCTCCTCCCCGCCTCCCCTTCTCCTCTCCTCTCCTCCCCTCTCTCCTCTCCTCCGCTCTCCCCTCTCTCCTCTCTCTGCCTCCCTCTCTCCTCTCCCTCCTCGCCTCCCCTCTCTCCTCCTCTGCCTCCCTCTCTCTCCCTCCCTCTCTCTCCCTACTCCTTCTCTCCTCTCCTCCCCTCCCTCTCCTTCTCTTCCCTCTCCCCTCTCCCTCTCTCCTCTGCCTCCCCTCTCTCCTCCCCTCTCTCCTCCCTCCTCCTCCTCCTCCCTCGCCTCCCCTCTCTCCTCTCCTCCGCCTCCCCTCTCTCCTCTCCTCCGCCTCCCCTTTCTCCTCTCCTCCGCCTCCCCTCTCTCCTCTCCTCCTTCTCCTCACCTCTCCCTCTCTCTCCCCTTCTCCCCTCTCTCCTCTCCTCCGCCTCCCCTCTCTCTTCTCCTCCACCTCCCCTCTTCCTCTCCTCCGCCTCCCCTCTCTCCTCTCCTCCGCCTCCCCTCTCTCCTCTCCTCCGCCTCCCCTTTCTCCTCTCCTCCGCCTCCCCTCTCTCCTCTCCTCCTTCTCCTCACCTCTCCCTCTCTCTCCCCTTCTCCCCTCTCTCCTCTCCTCCGCCTCCCCTCTCTCTTCTCCTCCGCCTCCCCTCTTCCTCTCCTCCGCCTTCCCTCTCTCCTCTCCTCCGTCTCCCCTCTCTCCTCTCCTCCGCCTTCCCTCTTTCTCTCCTCCGCCTCCCATCTCTCCTCTCCTTCTTCTCCTCACCTCTCTCTCTCTCTCCCCTTCTCCCCTCTTTTCCCGGAATCCATCAGCCCTATTGCTGTTTATCATCAAAAGAAGCGAAAACCAGCTGACTGATACCCGTTTGAAGTCACTAATGGGTAGGTCTGCAATGAGCTTAGTTCCCCTACTTATTCTTCATGCTAGGAAACCGTCATTTTCCTTTTTTTTTTTTTTTTTTTTTTTTTTTTTACTGTACACATAATATTTTTTGGGGAGGGGGGGGGGGAGGCTGGAGGCCATTATTATTATTATTATTATTATTATTTATTTTTTTTCAATTTTATATTTACTTTTTTTTCTTTTACGTTTCTTGGCTATTTTCTATGAACTATTTTCTGAAACAGGGATTGTTGGTTGCCTTTGATGTCTGTGTATCTGGAAACCTTTAATATTTGTGTACGTATATGTGTATATATATATATATATATATATATATATATATATATATATATATATATATGTGTGTGTGTGTGTGTGTGTGTGTGTGTGTGTGTGTGTGTGTGTGTGTGTGTGTGTGTGTGTGTGTGTGTACACACACACGCACACATATACATATATGTGTGTGTTGTTTATGTGTGTGTGTGTGTGTGGTGTGTGTGTGTGTGTGTTTATAAGTGTGTGTGTGTGTGTACGTGCGTGGTTCATGTGTGTATGAAAAATAACGTTCCCAAGAACATTCTCAGTAGGATAACAAAAACAAGCAAACAAACAAAAAATGGTTGATCTAGAGTTTAATTTAACTAAGAAACATTAAGAGGTTCCGGGCAAACAAATTACAAATATATTTATTTTTTCACTTTAGCTACTTCAGATTGAAGTCAATAATCTTATTAATTTAAATGATGAAAATCAGTTTTTGACCTGATATTTCTATTAACAGTATTTGATATGGCATTTAGATGATTATGGAATACACATTACAATATTATATATATATCTATATGTATATATATAGTTATATATATAGTTACATTGGTGGTTTTAACGTTATCATTATCAACATTTTTATCGTCATTATTATTATCATTATCTTTATCACTATCATAATCATTATCATCATTATTATTGCTATTGTCATTTTTATTATTACTGAAATTATTACAATTTTCGATATTGTCATTACTATTTTCATTACTTTCATTATTGTTAACATTATAGTCATCACTATTATTATTATTATCATTATTACCTTTATTATATTTTTTATAATTATGATAATAGTAATAATAATAGTAATAATAACAGTAACGATAAAAACAATAATGATAGTAATATAATAATAATAATCGTAATAATAATAATTGTTATTAGTATTATTATCATTGTTATCATTATCATCATCATTAGTATCGTTCTGTCATTATGAATATTATCATCATTACTTATATCATTATCATTACTGATATTATTGTTATTCTTATTACTATTGTTATAAGCATTGTTATTACGGTGATGATGATGATGATGATGATGATGATGATGGTGATGATGATGATGATGATGATGATGATGATGATGATGATGATGATGGTGATGATGATGATGATGATGATGATGATGATGATGATGATGATGATGATGATGGTGATGATGATGATGATGATGATGATGATGATGATGATGGTGATGATAATGATGATGATGATGATGATGGTGATGATGATGATGATGATGATGATGATGATGATGATGATGGTGATGATGATGATGATGATGATGATGATGATGATGATGATGGTGATGATAATGATGATGATGATGATGATGGTGATGATGATGATGATGATGATGATGATGATGATGATGGTGATGATGATGATGATGATGATGATGATGATGATGATGATGATGACGATGATGATGATGATGACGATGATGATGATGATGATGATGATGATGATGATGATGATGATGATGGTGATGATGATGATGATGATGATGATGATGATGATGATGGTGATGATGATGATGATGATGATGATGATGATGATGGTGATGATGATGATGATGATGATGATGATGATGATGATGATGGTGATGATAATGATGATGATGATGATGATGGTGATGATGATGATGATGATGATGATGATGATGATGATGATGATGGTGATGATGATGATGATGATGATGATGATGATGATGATGATGATGATGGTGATGATAATGATGATGATGATGATGATGGTGATGATGATGATGATGATGATGATGATGATGATGATGATGGTGATGATGATGATGATGATGATGATGATGATGATGATGATGATGATGGTGATGATGATGATGATGATGATGATGATTTCTACTACTGCTGCTACTATTATTGTAATTATTACTGTTGCAATTATTGTTATTATTATTATTATTATTATTATTATTATTATTATTATTATTATTATTATTATTATTATTATCATTGCTATCATTATTACTATTATTATCATTATTATTATTATTATTATTATTATTATTATTATTATTATTATTATTATCATTGCTATCATTATTACTATTATCATTATTATTATTATTATTATTATTATTATTATTATTGTTGTTGTTGTTGTTGTTATTACCATCATTATAATTGTTATTATTATTAACTTTATTATTATGATAATAATGATGATAATGATAATTATTACCATTGTTTATAATTATTACTATTTCTTATCATTATTATTATTATTATTATTATTATCATTATCATTATTATGCTTATTACAATTACTCCATTGGTATTTTCATCATCACCGCTATCAATATCAATTAATTAAGAATTGAATTTGGAGTACTATTATTTTTTAAAAATCTTAATCGGAAAATATTTTGAAACGGCTACAGAGAAGGAGAAAAGGAGAAAGAAAAATATTAAGGCTTTCCTTTGCCTCAAGCAATAAAATTTGTCTCTCCCCCCCACTCTCCCCCTCCCCCTTCTCGACCTCTCGGCTCCTCCCCTTCCTTTCTTTCTCTTACTTTCTTTCTTCCCTTTTTCCAACTCCCTTTTATCTTACACGTTTTTCTCTTCTAATGTCTTTCTTCCCTTCTGTCTTCTTTTTCCTTCTTTCTGTTTCCTCTTCGTTTGTTTTCCTTCTCTCCCTTCTCTCTTCGTCTGTTTTCCTTCTCTCCCTTCTTTCTTCGTCTGTTTTCCAATTTCCTCTTCTTTTCACCCTTCGTCTCTTTCCTCCCCTCTCCCCCCCCCATTTGCCTCCCATCTTCTCTCCTATCCTTTCCTCCCCTTTCTCCCTTTCTCTCTTTTTTCTTTTCCTCCCACCCCTCTCATTCACTCTTCTCACTTTTCTTCCCCTCCATCCCCTCTCCTCCCTCTCCCTTTTCTCTCTTCTCCTTCTCCCTTCTCCTCCCATCCTCTCCTTTCCCCTTCTCATCCCTCTCCTCCCGTTTCCTCCCTCCCCATCTCCTTCCCCTTTCCTCTCCCCTCCCTTCTCCTACCCTTCTCCTCCCCTTCTCCCCCCCTCCCCTTTCTCTTCCCTCCACCTCGTTCCCAGACTTTACAAGATAAAACAAGAAAGAGGTCGCCTCGGGAGATTATGAATATGCAGCAGTAAAATCTTTATCTTGGTTAAAAAAAATCAAATTCGATGTAATGCATGTGGGTCATTACCCAGTGGAGGAGGAGGAGGAGGTGGAGGTGTAGGTATAAGTGGGGGTGAAGGAGATGGAAGCGGAGGAGGAGGAGGAGGTGGAGGTGGAGGTATAAGTGGGGGTGAAGGAGATGGAAGCGGAGGAGGAGGAGGAGGTGGAGGTGGAGGTATAAGTGGGGGTGAAGGAGATGGAGGCGGAGGAGGAGGAGGAGGAGGAGGAGGAGGAGGAGGAGGACGAGGAGGAGGAGGAGGAGGAGATGGAGGAAGAGGAGGAGGGGGAGGAGGAGAAAGAGAAGGAGGAGGAGAAGGAGGAGAAGGAGGTGGAGGAGGAGGAGGAGGAGGAGATGGAGGAGGAGATGGAGGAAGAGGAGGAGGGGGAGGAGGAGAAAGAGAAAGAGAAGGAGGAGGGGGAGGAGAAGGAGGAGAAGAAGGAGGAGGAGGAGGAGGAGGAGGAGGAGGAGGAGGAGGAGGAGGAGGAGGAGGAGGAGAAGGAGAAGAGGAGGAGGAGGAGGAGAAGGAGGAAGAGGAGGAGGAGGAGGAGGAGGAGGAGGAGGGGGAAGAGGAGATGGAGGTGGAGGTAGAGACGGAGACAGAGGTGGAGGTGAAGGAGGCGGAGGAGGAGGTGGAAGTGGAATGGGAGAAGGTGGAGGTGGAGTTGGAGGTGGAGGAGGGGGAGGTGGAGGTGAAGGTGGAGGAGGGGGATGTGGAGGTTGGAGGTGGAGGTTGGAGGTGGAGGTAGGGGCGGAGGCAGAGGTGGAGGTAGAGGTGAAGGTGGACGTGGAAGAGGCGGAGGAGGAGGAAGAAGAAGAGGAAAACGAGGAGAGGGAGGAGGTGGAGGTGGACGGGAAGGAAGGTAAAGAGAAAAGGAAGAGGAATAGGAAGAGTAGGAAGGAGATGAGGATGAGGATCAGGGGGAGGAGTGTAATGTTGGGGGGAGGCTTGCCCACTCGACTGGGGCCAATGTAATGTGGTGGCGAGCTCGTGTTCCCACCGTGATGGTACTGCTGTTTTCTTGAGGTGCAGAGTTAAAGTTGAAGCAGATTCTAAACTTTATTTCTGCGGGAGTTTGGTAGCTGGAGGAGGAGGAGCGGGGCGTCTTGCCATGTCCGCGATGGCGAGCGGTCTGTGTCGATTGGTCAGAAACTGTTATGAACAAACTTCGTTCTGAAACATTTCATACAGGGAAACACGAAGGAATTTGAATGAACACAAATTCAGATAAATATGGTCGCATGGTGGTTTCGTGGTGAGGAAACAAGGAGTACCTTATATACAATTGTATGTGAAAAGATAATTATGTTTACAATACTAAAACGTTTCGTGATTTGAAGACAGAATTGCTGAGTTTGAATATCGATATTAATAGCGATTGCATAGTTAGTGATTCAGAATAAGCATTTTTAACGGAAATTTGTAAGTATAAGCAAGATTATACAAAGTAACAGGATGAGAATTCTTGTGAGCAATAAGGCTTAGTTTAGCGTGTTCTAAGGTCACCTGTTGGAGTCGGCGGAGGACAGTGGAATTACTGTAAGATGAGAAACATATGGCTTTTTCGGTATGTGAGGCGAGAGGTCACGAGAACAGGTCACTATAAGGAGGAGGAGGAAGAAGAAGAAGAAGAAGAAGAAGAAGAAGAAAAGAAGAAGAAGAAGAAGAAGAAGAAGAAGAAGAAGAAGAAGAAAAGGAGGAGGAGCAGGATGAGAAGACAAAGAAGAAGAAGAGGAAGAGGAAAAGAAAAAAAAGAGGAGGAGGAGGAGGAGTAGGAGTAGAAGAAGAAGAAGAAGAAGAAGAAGAAGAAGAAGAAGAAGAAGAAGAAGAAGAAGAAGAAGAAGAAGAAGAAGAAGAAGAAGAAGAAGAAGAAGAAGAAGAAAAATAAGAAGAAGAAGAAGGAAAAGGGGGAAGAGGAGGAGGAGGAGAAGGAGAAGGGGAAAGAGAAGAAGGAGAAGGAGAAGGAGAAGAAGAAGGAGGAGCAGCAGTAGCAGCAAAAAATAATAATAAGAGAAAGAAGAGGGTGAGGATGAGGAAGAGATGGAGCAGGAAGAAGAAATAATAATAATAATAAGAAAAGGAAGGAAAGGGAGAGGAAGAGGGAAATAATGGAAATGGAGATGAAGATGAAGATGGAGAAGAAGAAGACGAAGATGGAGAAGAAGAAGAAGACGAAGACTAAGAAAAAAAATATAACTGCATAGTAAAAAATAACACCAAGCAAGAAAACGGAATAGAAAGAAAAGGAAAAACGACAATAACAAAGTATTACTTAAAATTCAGATCAAATAGCAACACAAGAGAAAACATTAACAATGCAAGAAACAATAATAAACAGGGAAAGAAAGAAAAAAGAAAAATAAAGGGAAAAAAAATATGTACACGTATCCTACTGAATCCAAGACGCAGAAAAAGCATAATGTCGTTGTCCCTTCACCAACTTTTGAGAGCCAAAAAAACAACAACAATATACATTTACAAATAAATCTTGACTGCTTTATCTTCTTGAAAATCCCAAACGCCATAAAACTCAAGACTGCAAGATATATCCAACATCCGTGAAAAAGTTCCCGTAGTTCATTTGGGAAGGGGGACGGGCTTAAACTTTTATTCCCGAGAACCGAAAGTTTTTGGATCGCTGAATTAAAGGTCTTGTGTCTCCTAATGCTGTTTCGTCCAGTAGGTATTTTTCGTTTTCTTCTTTGTCTGTCTCTGTTTGTCTGTCAGTCAGTCGGTCTGCCTGTCTGTCTGTCTGTCTCTTTCTCTCTCTCTCTCTCTCTCTCTCTCTCTCTCTGTCTCTCTCTGTCTCTCTCTCTCTCTCTCTCTCTCTCTTTCTCTCTCTCTCTCTCTCTTTCTCTCTCTCTCTCTCTCTCGCCCCCCCTCCCTCTCTCTCTCACCTCTCTCTCTCTCTCTCTCTCTCTCTCTCTCTCTCTCTCTCTCTCTCTCTCTCTCTCTCTCTCTCTCTCTCTCTCTCTCTCTCTACCTCCCTCCCTCCCTCGCTCTCTCTCCCTCTCCCTCCCCCCCTCTCTCTGTAGGGAGGATTTTGTGCACGAGGGAGTATTTCTTTGTACATCCCCAAACACACTTTAGAGTAGGTGAAAGTTATCTTCATATATGCAATAATGTGATGTATAAGTTTGTACTTACGAAGAGGGGTACATTTGTTGTTGCCTTCACATGTGCTTTTAAAAAGTTTGTTGTGTACAGCGAAGCATATTGTATACATATATACGTGTATAGTGAAACTTTGATAGAATTGTAAAGATTTTCCTTTTATAATAATTTTGTTTGTTGAGGATAATGTGAGTGTTGATAAAGTGTACGAAGATATGTATGTATATCTCTTTCGAAACTTATTTCATGTTTAGAATAGTACATTTTGCTCTCTCTCTCTTTCTCTTTCTCTCTTTCTCTCTGTCTCTCTCCATATCTCCCTCCCTCCTTCCCTTTCCCTCTCTCCCTCCTTCCCATTCCCTCCCTCCCTACCTCCCTTTCCCCCTCTCCCCCCCTTTCCCTCCCTCTCTACCTTTCTCTCCCTCTCCCCACACCTCTCCCCCTTTTTTCTCTCTCTTCCATTCCTCCTTCCCTCCTCCCCCCCCTCCCCCCCTCTCTCTCTTGCTCCATCATGTCCCTTCACTGATAGATCTATATATAAAGAAGTACATTTTATACTTCCATCCTCTATAACCCATAAGGTTTCCTATACAGAATATTTTGAGAGTAAGATGTTGACCAAATATTTTCATTTTATATTTCCCTAATGAGAGACTTTGGATGGTTTCCTTTAGCGAAGATAGGAAAGCCATTTATAGTGATGGTGATGTTGATATTTATGGTGACTGTGGTGATAATGGTGACGGTGAGGATGGTAATGATATAATGATGGCGATTATTTTGATGATGTTGAAGATTATGATAGTTTTAATAACTATTAGTAGTATTAATCATAATAATAATATAGCCATGCTTATTCTAATAATCTAATATACATGTCTAAATATTGGCATTAAGGTTATACTAATAATGATAATTATCGTTATTGTTATTCTTATTATTATCATTATTATTATTCCTATCATCATTATCATTATTAACTTTTCTATCATCATTATCATTATTATTATTTCTATCATCACCATTATCATTATCATTATTCTTATTATTACCATTATTATTATTTCTATCATCATCATCATCATTATCATTATTATTATTTCTATCATCATTGTCATTATTATTATTTCTATCATCACCATTATCATTATCATTATTATTATTATCATTCTTCATCCAAGTTATGATAATAAAAGTTAGATGCAACGGAAGCTAATTTGAATACCTGGTAGATGAAGAAAGGAAGATAAAAACGATAAAAGTAATAATAATTACCATGAGCCAGTGAAAGCATTCTCATGTCACTGCTGATGACAATGATAATAATGATGATTATACTACTGTACTCTTGTCACTGCTACTAGTAATGATAATGGTGATAATAATGATAATAATAATGAGGATAATGGTAATGAATATGAGGATGAAATGATATAAATGATAATAATAATGTTGATGATGATGATGATAATAATGATAACAATAGTAATAAAAAACAACAATGATTATAATAATAAAAATCAAAATGATAATAACGATGATGATAACTGTAATAATGATAATAATAATGATAATAACAATGATAATAATAATGAAAATAATAATGATAATAATAATAATAATAATAATAATAATAATAATAAAAATGATAATAATAATAATAATAATGACACCACCACCACCACCAACAACAACAACAACAACAACAACAACAACAACAACAATAATAATAATAATAATAAAAAAATAATGATTGTACTATTCTTACCACAACAACAACTACTAATATTGACAATAGTAATAACAATAACAGTAATATGAACGGATAATAATAACAATAACAGTACTATTATGATAGCAATAGTAGTAATAATAATGATAATGACAATTGATAATGACAATAATGATAGCAATAATGTTATTAATGAGGATAGTAACAAACAAAAACAATAACAACAATGATAATAATAATAACAGTGTAATCATCTATAATGACAATCTTCTAACCTTTTAAAACAGAGAAATAGATAGACAAGACACAAAGAAGAAGAAGGAACAGGATGATGATAATGATGATAATAATAATGATAATAATAATAATAATAATAATAATAATAATAATGATAATAATAATAGTAATAATAATAATAATAATAATAATAATAATAATAATAATAATAATAATAAGAAAAAAAAAAGAAAAGGAAGAAAAAGAAGAAGAAAAAGAAGATGGAGAAGAAGAAGAAGAAGAAAAAGTAAAACGAGAAGAAGAAGAAGAAGAAGAAGAACAAGTAGGAGGAGGAGAAGAAGAAGAAAAGTAAAAGGAGAAGAAAAAGAAGAAGAAGAAGAAGAAAATAGAAGGAGAAGTACAAAGAAGATGAAAAATAACAATAAGAAAAAGAAGGAGAAAAAAAAAAAAACCGGATATTAATCGTACTAGCGAGGCCGCGGGGGAAATGGAAGCAAGAGACGGACGTACACCAAAGGGGGAAATGGATCTACGTATATTTCCTTTCAGACTGTGCAGTGTTTCATGTACTTTAAAGATAATGGTGCTTGTAATAATTGGTAATATGGGGTAATGATGACTGTGATTGATGATCATGATGATTGATGGTAATGATAGTAAATGATGATGATTGATGATCATGACACTTGCTGCTGGTAATGATAGTAAATGATGATGATAATAACAGAAAAAATAATGATAAGAACAAGAGATAATGATAATAACAACAGTAAGGATAATGACAGTAACAATAAATATTGACATAAGAAATAAAAACAATTACAAAAGAACAGTAATCATAACAACAAATATTAAAACTATGAATGACATTACCTTCATATCAATTAATCCTTTAAGAATCAACTATAAATAAAAGGAAAATAAGCAAGAGAAGTAAATAAGAAAGAATAATAATAATGATGATGATAATAATGATAATAATGATAATAATAATAAGAAGAGAAACAAGAAGAAGAAAAAGAAGAAGGAGGAGGAGGAAGAGGTGGAGGAGGAGGAGGAGGAGAAGGAGAAAAAAAATAAGAATAAGAATAAGAATAAGAATAAGAAGAGAAAGAAGAAGAAGAAGAAAATAAAGAAGAAGAAGAAGAAGAAAAATAAGAAAAAGAAAAAGAAAAAGACGAAGAAGAAAAAGAAGTAGAAAAAGAAGAGGAAATTACGAAGTCAGTCGCCTCTTTCCATCTTGGTTTTCCTCAAAAACTGTAGAAACTCATATCCATGTGTGATTATGTCTCCACACAGGGGGGGGGGGGGCGTTCTTTTGATCTCTCTCTTCCCTTTCCCCCCCCCCCCCCCCTCTCTCTCTCTCTCTCTCTCTCTCTCTCTCTCTCTCCCTATCCCTCCTTTCTCTCTCTCTCTCTCTCTCTCTTTTTCGTTGTGTCTCGCGCTTTCTCTCTCTCTCTCTCTCTCTCTCTCTCTCTCTCTCTCTCTCTCTCTCTCCCTCTCCCATCCCCCCTTTCTCTCTCTCTCTCTCTCTCTCTCTCTCGTTGTCTCTCTCTCTCTCTCTCTCTCTCTATCTCTATCTCCCTCTCCCCTCTTTCTCTCGCTCTCTTTCTCTCTCTCCCTCTCTCTCTCTCTCTAGTTGTGTCTCACGCTCTTTCTCTTTCTTCTATTATGTCTTTCGCTTTTTGGCTAACTCTCTTCTTTTCTCATTTTTTTTCGTTCCTTTTTTTTCTTTCTTTCTTTCTCTTTCGCTTTCTTATTCGTTTTCTTTTTTTACTGTCTTCCGTTCTTTCTGTCTTTCTTTCTCTTATTCTCTCTCTCTCTCTCTGTATCTCGCTCTTTCCTTATTATGTCTTTCGTGCTTTCTCTTACTCTGCCTTTCGCTTTTTCACTTTTTCCTTATTACGTCTTTCGATCTTTCTCTTACGCTCTTTTTCTTTCTCTCAATTTTTTATTCTTTCTTACCTTTTATTTTATTTTGTTTCGTCATCATTTTTTTTTACCTTCCCCCTCTCTCTTTAATTCTATCTCTCTGTCGTAGGTTGTTTGTTTGTCTGTCTGTCTGTCTGTCTGTCTGTCTGTCTGTCTGTCTGTCTGTCTGTCTGTCTGTCTGTCTGTCTGTCTGTCTCCCTCTCCCCCCCCCCCTTTCTGTCTCTCTCTCTCTTTCTCTCTTTCTCTCTTTATCTCTCAGACATTAAAAAACACATCACGAAAAAGACCGGCTCGTTTGCCTCAATCCCTTACATGTCTAAAGTATCTTCAAGTAACACAAATATATAAAAAAAGGGCATGATAAGTGGATAAGGAACGACCCGACCGCGGAAGTACTTTATACTAAGGGTCCTTTGGCGTTCAATGCCCGTTTTATTATCATGGCATATCTGGATCCTTTTCGATCTACCGACTTAAAGGGTTCGAATCTCATCTGAGAATTTGTTTTCTTATTTATCTATCTATTTTTTAAGGGAGGGAGAGGAAGTAGGGTGGGAAGGGGAAGGAGAAAGGGCAGGGTGGGGGGAGGGGAGGTAGGGAGGGAGAGAGGGTAAGGTCAGGAGGAGGGAGAGAGATGAAGACTGAAAGAGGGAGAGAAGAGGGGTGAAGGAGGGAGGGAGGTAGAGAGAGAGAGATGGAGGAAGGGAGGGAGGAAGGAGGAAAAGAGGAAGGATGAGAGAGAAAGGAAGGAAAAGGGAAAGGGAATGGGTGGGAAAAGATAGATATAGGTATACATTTATATGTATATTTGAGGGTGTGCGTGCGTGTTTGTGTATGTATGTGTGTATATGATTACAAACAGACAGACAGATAGATAGAAAGACAGATATATATACAGGAAAACACACAGAAAAAAAAACAGAGAGAAGAACAACACCCCACCTTATACTAGAAAAAACAACAAAAAACAAAAACAAAAACAATGCATACAACAACAACAGTAACAACAAAATCTAAAACAACAGCCACCAGTAAGTTCCTGCTCAAGAGACTCTCTCGAGGGAACAAAGCGAAACATCTTTCTCTTCATCTATTGGAACTTGGGATTTCAAAACCCCTCTGTGTGTCTTCTGCACTTGGAATTCCCGTATGCACCAAGGTCCATATTTCTAATGGTTAGTTTGGGGTAGAAATGAGGGAGAGAAAGGAGAGAGAGAGAGAGAGAGAGAGAGAGAGAGAGAGAGAGAGAGAGAGAGAGAGAGAGAGAGAGAGAGAGAGAGAGAGAGAGAGAGAGAGAGAGAGAGAGGGGGGGGGGGGGAGGAGTGAAGGATGAAAGCGGCGTCATAGAGAGAAAAGGGGGGGAAAAAGAGAGAGAGAGGAAAAACGAGAGACAGATGTTTGAGGTGTGTGTGTGACAAAGTGAGAGAGAAAGAAAGAGAGAGAGAGGAAAAGAGAGGTATGTAAGAGGGAAGAGAGAGAGGAAAAAGGAGGGAGGGATGTAAGAGGTGTGTGTGAAAGAGAGAGAGGGAAACAGAGGAGGAGAACGGGAGATGAAGGAGGAGAGAGAAAGGAGGAGGAAATAAAGAGGAAAGAATATGAGCGGTAGATTCAGTGAATGTGAGAGAAAGAAAGAAAAAGACAAAAAAATTGAGAGAGAGAATAAAGCAATACGAACAGACGGAACAAGATAAAAGACAAATTCAAAAAACAGAAGAAAAAAGTCAAACAAAGCCACCAGTAAACAAGAAATAAACAAACAAACAAAAAAAGAACTCTTTTTCATTTGTTATTCTGAATTCCAGTCTTCCCGAAAGACAACATTAACCACGTATTTATTTATTTATTTTTGCCTCTTATTATTATCATAACTTTTAAACTGCTGTGTTTTCTCTCTGTTCCCTTTCACGCTACGTATTCCATTGACAGGATGAGTTACTGTAGTCAGAATATTGAAGAGAAGGATATAGATATATAAGTAGAATCACAACTCCCTTTTTGAAATAGAGGCGGACATCAGACCATTCATAAATACTTTGATATTGGGCAGATTTTCTATATTTTTTTTGTGTATATATATGGAGTCATCTTTAGAAATTCTTTCATCTTGCATTTCCTTAGCCTTCATAAAAAATACTGCTCATTCAATCTCCCTCTCTTTGAATTATTCTAAAAAAAAAAGTCCTAATTCAGGTTCTTCTTTCACCGTCGTTTTCCAATTCTTATACTGAAGAAATAAATATATCTTATATGTTATTGGAGACACTAATTGCATGATATTTCTCTTTTATTTACTTTTTTATAGTATCGATTTTTTTCTGGAGGTACTGCTTCCCTTCAATCTACCTCTATAACTGCCCCTTTTTTTCATTTTCAAATCTTTGTTATATCATTCTTGTTGTCTTTCTCTCTTTCTCGTTTCTTTCCTCGCTTTCCCCCCTTCTCTCTTTCTCTCCCTCCCCCCCCTCATACTCTCTCTCTCTCTCTCTCTCTCTCTCTCTCTCTCTCTCTCTCTCTCTCTCTCTCTCCCTCCCTCCCTCCCTCCCTCCCCCCCCCCCCCTCTCTCTCTCTCTCCCTCCCTGTTCCCCCCACCCTTCTCTCTCTCTCTCTAAGATTTTCAAATTCACCCAAATAAACAGATCAGCAAAAAATAATAAAATGTAACAATCTATTTCTCCACCAACTATCAATAGCGTAGCGTAGTTGTGGGCGTACTTAGGCACAGAGTACATATTCGAGTGCGCGCTCTTTAACGTTAAAAGCACTCTCTTAATCCTCCTGAGAGAAGAAAATGGAAGTGCAACGCCAGAGCCCAGGCTTTCGGCCCTGATTCTACTTAATGATCAATGCTTACCTTTGGTATCATGCTCCAGATATTATGTAGAGAATAATTGTAATGTAGGTAATGGCTTCGCAAAATCTGATGAGCATGTCGTTATGGTTTACTAAAGAGGTTGTTGATATTTTTAATCCGTAGGCTAGGGGTCTATTATTGTTTGGTTACATACGCTTGTCAATGCCACAGGGACTATTGTGAATTGTAAGTATTTTGTACCTTGAACATGGTAGTATCATTTGTGCTGCCCACGACTCAGGTGTCTTCCCGGCCTTGAAGATGGTGATTTGATCGATTTTTTTTAACACGGTAGTTTAACCTACTAGACATTTAACATGGTACTCTGACTTGCTGAATATCTTTGACACGGCCACCTGATCTACTGGCCTGCCCTTAACACCTGTACGGCGCTGAACACACCAACATAACCAACAAACCCCTTAACACAGTATTCTGACCTACTGAACAGACCTTAACACAGTATTCTGACCTTCCTTTAACACCGTAATCTAACCTACAGACACTCTAACACGGGAATCTTATACATTGAACAGTGCTTAACACCTGCACAGTCCTCTAAGCGGTTGGCTGCCCTGTTCGAATCTCTGACTAAGCGGGTCCACAACGCATGACCTGCAGGCAATATTCCCAGGACGTTTATTGCTCTGCATGCTTTCCGCTCTGTATGGCAGCATGGGTGTCGAGGTGCTGTCTCGTGGTACTTCAAGTGTCAAAGGAGAGTTGCTGACTTGCTGACCAGCTTTCGTCTGCAACATAAAATAATATCTGTGTGGGTACTTGCTTTATTTATGTAGATATATGTATATATATGTATATGTTATAGATACATAATACATAAATTCATATATATACTCTTATAAATATATATACATATGTATATTTATGTATATGTGTACACACACAACACACACACACACACACACACACACACACACACACACACACACACACACACACAGACACACACACATAATTTACACACCCACACATATATATGTTTATATACATACATACATAAATACATATATATGGACTCATATAAACATATATACATATATATGTATATATATGATGTGTACCGACACACACACACAAACAAACATATATATAATTTACACACATATATATGTATATACACATATACATATACATAAATCTATCTCTCTATCTACACACACACACACACACACACACACACACACACACACACACACACACTATCGAACACAAAGATATTCAGAAAATATTATGAATGAAAACATTCCTAAAAGATAATGTCTGAAATATGGAAGACAGATGTTCTCGGACGTGTACATGTGCCTCTCTCTCTCTCTCTCTCTGTCAGACACACACACGCGCGCGCGCGCGTACACACATACATACATTCATACATAATATATTTATGTATATATATATATATATATATATATATATATATGAACAACTGGTACGCATCTAACACGATTGAACCGCATTTGTGGTATTTTGCGGGGGCACAAATGTTTTCAAATTTAACAATTTATTTTGGGGTGGTGTTCGGGAACCCATTATTTTCACTGAAAATACGGCTGAAAACAAACAAACAAACCAAACACATTAAAGAAACAAACGAAACAAAAATCAAAACAAGGACAAAAAACAAACAAAACAAAAACGTAACGAGACGCGGCATAATTTGACATCACCGCTTCGAAACAGATCGATCCCCCGTTCGAAGTTTTAATTGGACGATGACAAAAGTTCCCCCACGGAAAATGTGTAAAGTACTATAATGAGATCTTTCACGTTTTTCTTTTCTCCTTTCTATATCTCTCTCTCTGCTCATCGAAATGCTTAGCGGGGTTTCTTTCTTGGAAAAGAAGGGAAAAGTTTCTGTATTGCTACGCCGTGGGTTTGCTTGTGGATATGTAGGTTTGTGTTGTATGTGTTTGTTTGTGTGTGTGTGTGTGTGTATGAATGTATGTGTATGTGTGTGTGTGTGTGTGTGTGTGTGTGTGTGTGTGTGTGTGTGTGTGTTTGTGTGTATGTATGTATGTATGTGTGTGTGTGTGTGTGTGTGTATGTATGTATGTATGTATGTATGTATGTATGTGTGTGTGTGTGTGTGTGTGTGTGTGTGTGTGTGTGTGTGTGTGTGTGGTTGTATCATAACCATCAACATTAAAACTTTAATATTTAATATTTTAATTTATATCTTCTTTCAATCAACATTGTAGTACCGCTATGACCACAACCATCATCTTCATTACTATCATAATCATCTTCATCACCAACAGCACAATCATTCAAAAAAATAGTATTACACTTACTGCTATCACACCATTACTCCTGAATCGAATGGTGTAGCGCGTAGAAAATACGTTTGTTACCCCTCTCGTTGCAGTCGTGACACTTCTGTTGTGTTTTCTAACTTCTGTCTGTAAGTGGAAATCTTCTGTATTTTGTAAAGATGTCTTGAAGAGGGTAATGAGGGAAGTTATGTTATTTGTGTATATATGTATAAAAGTATGCACACCCACGTACAAGTATGTGTGTTCACATACATATTGTGTATGTGTACATGTGCATAAATTTATGGATCTAAATATGTCTAACTGTATGTCTGTATGTGCATATATATGTGCGGTTTATGTGCACCCCCCCCCACACACACATATGTTGGGGCCCCCTATTCCAGAACATTTTGTTAAATGCTCTTCAGTATAATACTTGT
>NC_061834.1:8208405-8215905 GCF_019202785.1 Penaeus chinensis | reverse complement strand
TTCCACCACTTCCACAGCCATTAATTAATTATTCCTAAGCCGAAAGACCGGCGAGGAACTACCTACACACACATTCCTATCTGTTGGACACGTCACTAAATGAAGTCCCGACTGTGTGCTGACCTAAGGCTTCGTGAGAAAGTTACTTGATATGAAGTAACTCACAGGTTTGTTGTCAAAAAAAGTTAATATGGGATCTATTTCTACGTATACCTTCTAGCACGCAATGATTCACCATCTCTGATTGCATTCTGGGAATTCATGTATTTATTTTATCGTGGTATGCCGAAGGGCGGTATGTTTATTATTTAAATCTCTCTTTTCTCAGTATGAGATTATTAACATTCTGTAAGTTGGTAATTTGTAATTATATGAAGCAGTTGTAAGGACTTCCAGTGTCCAAAAAATCTGTTTGTATATATACACCTGTGATTCACCAACTCTAAATATATTATAGCTCTTTATGTTTCTATTTTCTCGTCAAAAGGCAGTATATTTATTTCAAATCTAAAAATGGTTGTCAGACTCCATAGGCAATGTGAGATGTATTATTAAATTCATTTTTCGGAGAACGAAACTCTCAAACTCTTCAGAAAATATAACATTCATTTCTAAATCTATCGTCTCTTAGCATGGAGAAAGAAAGAAAGAAAAAAATCCAGATGCTATAAAATGCAAATACATCTGACGTGCACGTTCTCTTCATCTTTCGTCTGCTTCTTAACTTATATCTCGGCGACATTCCTTCATGTAAGATCGAAGGCTGTAATTCGTGTATTGTTGTGGTTCTCTCTCTCTCATTTACTCACTCACTTCCTCATCCCCTTCTCTCCCTCCCTTCCTCCCTTCCTCTACTCTCTCATCTACTCACTCACTCATTCATGAATCCCCCCCCCCCCCCCACACTCACACACCCACATCCTCCCCCCGTTACCTGAACCTGCCCATCGGCGTGGCAGCTCTTCAGTTTATGAGCCTCCGCTAATGGGATTCATGTGAACCCACGTGTAAAATACCATTAGCAACCTCTCTGGCTTGGGATATATGGGGATAACTTAGCTTAGACGCAGACGGAAAGAAGAGAAGAGCCAGCTTGATGATCTGAATTGAGGCGTCACTATTTATTTCTCTTATATATTGCCCCTGCCCTTCAGCTGTACGTCTGTGCTGCGTATTGGCTCTATGTATTGTCCCTCCATTCCTGCTGTAAAGCTGTGCAATGCATTGGCTGTATATGATGTCCTTAAACTTCTATTGTAGGTCTTACATCTTAATTGTAGGTCAGTTCTATATAGTGGATTTAAGTATTGGCCTTTTGTCGCAGGTCGCTGTTTTGTACTGTCCTTGTGTATTGTTCTAAAACTTTTGCTGTAGGACGCTCTCGGTTGCACAAAGGGGATGGTGTTCAGAGGAAAAGAAAGAAAAGGAGAAATGTGGTAGTTAAAAAAAAAAATAATAAAAAAAATACTGCTTTTGAAGTTGGGATTTCATCATATAAAATGCAAAAATAACTCTAAAAATGGGTATAGTGAAATATGAAAATGTGTCTAAGCAAATATAGAATGGCAAAAAGGAAATTTCTCGCTCTCTCTCTCTCTCAGAAACACACACACACACACACACACACACACACACACACACACACACACACACACACACACACACACACACACACACACACACACACACACACACACACACCATATCAACAGTCACCGTCTGTAGCAGTGTTACCACATTAGGCTTAGGCCAGATATCTCGGAAAGGACTGGGTGTCAGAGTGGCTGACTTACGCATCTCTCAGAGGGCCAAGGATTAATCGCTCAGATATTTAGTCGCGATGGGTCAGAGGGCAACATAAACATTATCATTTTCACCAGATTTATGATTCTATTTATGTATCTGTCTATTTTAGGGATTATTTTTTTTTTTAAAAGGTTACACAGTCGAAGAATAAAGTAGTTCATATAAGTTGTGGGGCTGATGAGATATGAAAATGAATATTTAATCATCTATTATTAATACTTAAGCTTATGAAATGACAGTGGTTACCATAGTAACCATACCAGCATTCACAAATACCATAAAGGTGATGAATGTCGATAATAATAATGATAATTCTACACCTATTAAAAAGTGAATTTCTATTGGCAACGATAATGATCTTCTTATAACTCACAGTGATATCGTTTTAGATTATATCGATAAGGGTTGATGGCGGTGATGATTAAATAAAAGGAATGATATTGAAGAGGCTGATGATTACAGTGATAATGATGATGATGGTAACGACGACGACGACGGTGATGATGATGATGATGATGATGATGAGAAGGAGGATAATGAAAATGGCGACGGTGATGATTATGATAATGATCATAGTAAGGATGATAGTAATGCTAATACAGACAATAACAATTATGATGATAATTATGATAACATTTTCTATCATAATGATAATGATAGTGATGAGAATAGTAATAGTTGCAGTAATAATAATGATATTAATAATAACGATCATTAAAATAATGATAATAGTAATAACAATAATTGTTATGATAACAATGATAAGGATAATAAGGATTATGGCGACAATGATAATATTATCAATAATGATAATGATAATAAAAGAAGTAGTAATAATAACAGTAACAGCAGTAAAAATAATAATAATGATACTAGTAACAATAACGATAATAATGATACTAATGATAAGGATAACGACGATAATAATGATAATGGCAATAATGATAATGATAATAACAGTAATAATGATAATAATAATGATAATTATAAAAGCAAAAATGATAATAATAATAATGTTAATGACTATGACGATATTGATAAAAACAGATGAAAATCATATCTATAATAAAAATGTGATAAATAAATTTGTTACTGAAGTTCTTTTTCATCATTCCTCAAACAAACAAACAACAACAGCAACAACAAAGCATCATATATATATATATATATATATATATACATTTTTTTTTATCCCTAGCCCTTTTTTAATGTTCTTATAAACATTCCGTAAAGTATTGTATAGCCTAATATATATAGCTCCAACACTGTAAACTATAATGATACTGTCGACACAACAGGACATCCCATTGATATCTCCGGAAGAATCATACAGATAATACATTGCCAATGGATATAGATATATAACAATGGGTAGGATTTAAACCGAACTCTACTGATAACAAGCACTTTCAATAGCAAATCCTGCACAAAGGAAATTGCTTATTCCAGACGAAAAGGGGGAGGGCGTTTAAAGGACGGACAAAGGATTCTTGACTGTGTGGTGGGATGCTTTGAGTAGAGGGCAGGAAGTGTGGTTTGTATACGTATCGGGAAGCTAATGACGTGTGTGAATAGGAGCCAATAAAGGGTGATGCACAAACATGATCAAATGGGATAGAAGTTAAGGATACCGAGTGTTGTATTTGCCTTATCGGGAGACACATTTGGAAGTCTAGCAATCGTTAAGCAAAAATTGAATTTCTTTCCCTCAGTGGAGCAATTAAAAAAAATCTTCAACAGCGATTTAATTATTTAGGAAGGCTTACATAACTTTACAGAGCACCTGTCCTTAAAAAACCTTAAAGCTCTAGATGATACATGCTTCTGTAACTAATCATTTTATACACATTAGAAGATGTGAGGTGAAGGATTCATTCTGAAAAAATTAAACAAACAAAAATATGAATAGAGAAACACACGATAATCCTTAAAGAAGTAACACCGTAAAAAAAAAAAAAAAAAAATCATCATTATCACGTTTCCTGTTTTTTTTTTTTTTTTACTTTTTGCCTTTGTTTCTTATTCGTTAAAGAGGAGGCTGTAACGCTAATGTATCTGGTAGGGTTACATACTTATTCCAGACACCCCATTGTTATCTCTTGCTATGTTTCCCTTCTGGTTTCATTTCTGTATTCGTCGGAGGGCCTTTGAGGAGCAATCTGCGTTGCCTGTTTTGCCAATTTCCATTTCAGATGATCTTCGAGACGGAGAGAAAGAGGGAAACACAGACTAAAAGAGACAGAGAACTGTCAGATATACAGTGTGCGTGTGTATGTATATATATATATATATATATATATATATATATATACATATATACATATGTATACATATACATACATACATATATATATATATATATATATATATATATATATATATAGACATATAGACATATATACATATACATATATATACATTCATATATATATATATATATATATATATATATATATATATATATATATGTATATGTATGTGTGTGTGTGCGTGTGTGTGCATATGCGTGGTGTGTGTGTGTGTGTGCGTGTATATGCGTGTGCGTGCTGTGTGTTTGTGTGTGTGTGTGTGTGTGTGTGTGTGTGTGTGTGTATGTGTGTGTGTGTGTGTGTGTGTTTCGTTGTGATTTTGCTCATAAGGGCAGTAAAGCATTAATTCTGACTGCGACTTACGACCCTAAAGATTTTTCGTTTTATCTATTGCACTACAATTTCAAGAAATGCAGAAGTGCTAATTAAGACGTTTTTCTCACAAAACAAGGAAGCGCGAAAAAGGAATAATGAAAAAGGTAACGAATACGAAATAAGTGAAATGCTCATTTGCTGTTGCGCACACACATACACACACACACACACACACACACACACACACACACAGAGAGAAAGAGAGAGAGAGGGAGAGAGAGAGAGAGAGAGAGAGAGGGAGAAAAAGAAAGTGAGGGATATATATATATATATATAAATATGTGTGTGTGTATGTGTGTATGTGTGTGTGACAGAGACAGAGAGAGCATAACAGAAAGACCTAACAGAAAGAACAATACGAAAAAAAGAAGAAAAAAAAAAACGAGAAATACGAATAAAACACCACTCATCCACACTCTCATCACAATGCAATCTCGAGAACAAAACGCACTCACAAAACAACGCACATCATCCGGGTCTAAAATAAACATAATTAACACGGGTCACCTTTGAACTTCTGCTTATCTGGATTAAAAGCCTCACCTCTCGCTTAAGTGCTTGGCAGACGCTTGATTGTTTCTGTGGCAAGAGAAGTGTGAGAGTTCTGTTTTGAGTTTTATTTATTTATCTAATTTTACTTTTTATTACTTTTTTGAGTTTATCTATTTCTTTCTTTAAATAGGAAGAGAGGGTTGGAGGTGGAGGAGGTAAGGGAGGGAAGGAGGTGAGGATAGGAGGGAGGGAGGAAGGATGGGAAGGAGGTGAGAGAGAGAGAGAGAGAGAGAGAGAGAGAGAGAGAGAGAGAGAGAGAGAGAGAGAGAGAGAGAGAGAGAGAGAGAGAGAGAGAGAGAGAGAGAGAGAGAGAGAGAGGATGAGCGAGTGAGAGAGAAAGAGAGGCAGAGAATGTTCGTAATATAAGGGCATGGTGTCTGGCATGAGACCTGAATCTGAATGCATCTCTGGTACATAGAACTTGGGTGCATTAGGAAGATAAGTATAATGGCGTCAGCGCTGAAAATTCTATTCAGAAAACCACATAAACTACCGAAGTTCTGGAAGTAACTCATTAGGAGGCAACTAGAGGTTTGGCAGTATGGTTACAAGGATAGGAAGTGTCAATTGCCGTGCACACGACTTCCTTGTGGTAAGAAAAAGACATCAAGTTCAGTCGTGGACTTAAATAAAAAGGAATGGTACTCAGAAATGAACTTCGCTGGATGAAGACCCTGGGAGGACGTGAGGTTGTTAGAATCAAAGTAAGGTGGTTCTTCAGTCATCCATTCGCTCTGCTATACGAAGAAGGACAAAGGAACAGCAGGGCCTTGCCAGAGGAACAATGAAGGCGCACCGTGATTTTGGAAATAGAGAAGAGGGCGTCAGACAGTCTTTAGCAGATACAAGATAGAAGAAAGGAAAAAATAACTTGGGAATGACAGGGTACTAACAGGAAAAAAGGTCGCAACAAGCCATCAGCAGGGTTGCACTGGACATCAATAGTGGTAAAATAGAACATCAACCAGATAGGAACAGACATCAACAGGACTACATCAGGACATCAGCCGAAAACTTCAAAGGAACATCAAGAGGGCCACGAAAGGGATATCGATTGTAGGCAACAAGAAATTGAGTTTGAGGGCAAGATTAGTGGACTTGATGTTGATATTACGAAGGTTCTCATATTGTTTGGAGGCTAAGGCATTAATCACAATATTTCAAGGTGCAGGAAAGTGAAACTATAGTCCCCCACCTTTCTCAACTTCCCTTTTCAAAGTCATCGTTTACTGTACGGTGTTTGTAAAAAAGGGTATCAATATAAGAGGCAATGGACAGTACAAAAGTGATAAATATAAATAACAAACAAATGACAATAAAACAAGTTATAATAAAGAATAAAACGGACTCTCCGGAACTCCCATATCCTCTGAGAATCGTCTAAGGACCTGCGATGATGAGGTCAGTGATGCAATCTTATCTCTGAAATCACCGGAACTGTCAAGGTGACCGCAGGGATCTCATTAGAAGACAAGCTCGGGGCGGGAGAGGTCAGGTTCACGGCTGCAAGGACGGGGTGTCACGTGTCATGTTCAGAGAGAGAGAGAGGAAGAAGGAGAGACACGAAGGGAGGGAGAGGAACAAAGCTAAAGAGGAAAGTAGAGGGACGAAGGGAGGGAGAGGAACAAAGTTAAAGAGGAAAGTAGAGGGGCGAAGGGAGGGAGAGGAACAAAGGAAAAGAGGGAGAGAACGAGAGGAGGAGACAGAGGAGAAGGAGCGAGGCAATTGATTATTCAAGATTTTAGAAAACAAAAGATGCCCATGTCACATAGACATTTATCGTCTACTCTTAACCATTCTCGTTGTTTAAAAGCTGTGGATATGTGGTTATACTTTCTGAAACCCCAACCCTTGCTGCGAAATTTTGGAATTTCTTAACTCTTTCTATTTGTGCTTTATTCTTGACCAATAGTTAATTATACTCAGCAATAGTGACTACATAACATTTATTCCTGAATGGATTTCAAAGCAATTTCCTATTCTGTTGAGATATATCAGCTCTCCTATTACTTTTCTGCACATTCATATATATGTACGTTAAAAAGCACATGTTGATACACATACACTCCCAAGTTTATAACAACAGTACTTGTTATTATATAAGTTCCATTAAAATTTATAGTAACAATTGAGAAATACAGTGCCGTAAACTGATAAATATACGCTATGTTTTCTTTTCATTCAGTAATACGCCATTCTGTTGAGAGTATATCTTTGCAGTCAATAAAATATTCTCTACTCTTTCGATTAATTCCGAGATACATTCGGTATTTCCAGTAACTGAATATCATTTCTATACTGAACTGCAAAATAACCCGGTAAACTCTCATATAAATCATTCACATAGACTGAAAAGAGAACCGGCTCTAGCACAGATCCCTGAGGAACACCAAAGGAAACATTTCTTTGAAAAGACACAATGTTTTGAGTCTGTTAGGCAATCCCGGAACCAGAGTGC
>NC_061834.1:8195905-8200905 GCF_019202785.1 Penaeus chinensis | reverse complement strand
TTAGGTCCGAGGCCTGGCCAGGGAGGAATGTTTATATATATATATATAGTTACACACACACACACACACACTCACACACACACACACACACACACACACACACACACACACACACACACACACATGTACAGTATACACATACACAGTAATTGAAACACGGCGATCTTTTCCGTAGAGTTTGTTTGACACTCAAAGGTCTGGAACTCGCCTCTGCAATTAAGTCAGTTTGATATATAGCTAGATAGGTATTATATATACATATATATATATATATATATATCATACATGGAAAATAATAAGAACAAATATTAATAAAAATAAGGAAAAAAAAGAGATGAAGAAAAAATAAATAAACAAAAAGAAAGAGAAGACGAGAGCCTAAAATACAACTCCAATAACGACAGCAACAACAACAAAAACAGTAACAGCAAAAACAAAAACATTAACAATAATGATAACAATACGAACAGCAACTACTAATGTCACTACTACTACTGGTACCAATACTGCTACAGCTACCATTTCTACCACTACTACCATCAGTACAACTACAGCAACAACAACTACTAAGACAACAACAACTACTAAGACAACAACAGCAGGATACGACAGTAACAGGAAAAAAAAATACAAACCACATCCCAGAATCGAAACGCCATTAACAAGCAGACAGGCCAACGCCATACTCATTTGGGCGAGCGAATTGCTAATCCCAAAGTTTGGAAATTGGAAAAGTTAATCCTCAAGGTCGTCGGCCAGCGCTAGTACCCGGACCTGTATGAGGAACGGACGTGTTTATATATAGCCCTTGGGAGTCCTTCTGAAGACGTCGATTTGAGGTGGAAGAGGGAGAGAAAAGTTGGAGAGAGAAAGGGAGGAGGAAGAGAGAGAGAGAGACAGGGAGGAGGAAAAGGTAGTGGAAGAAGGAAAGGGAGGAGGATGAGAGAGAGAGAGAGAGAGACAGGAAGGAGGAAAAGGTAGTGGGAGAGGGTAAGGGAGGAGGAAGAAAGAGAGAGACAGGGAGGAGGAAAAGGTAGTGGAAGAAGGAAAGGGAGGAGGATGAGAGAGAGAGAGAGACAGGAAGGAGGAAAAGGTAGTGGAAGAAGGAAAGGGAGGAGGAAGAGAGAGAGAGAGCGACAGGAAGGAGGAAAAGGTAGTGGGAGAGGGTAAGGGAGGAGGAAGACAGAGAGAAACAGGGAGGAGGATAAGGTAGTGGAAGAGGGAAAGGGGGGAGGAAGAGAGAGAGAGAGCGACAGGAAGGAGGAAAAGGTAGTGGAAGAAGGAAAGGGAGGAGGATGAGAGAGAGAGAGAGAGAGACAGGAAGGAGGAAAAGGTAGTGGGAGAGGGTAAGGGAGGAGGAAGACAGAGAGAAACAGGGAGGAGGATAAGGTAGTGGGTGAGGGAAAGGGGAGAGGAAGAGAGAGAGAGAGGGACAGGAAGGAGGAAAAGGTAGTGGGAGAGGGAAAGGGAGGATGCAGAGAGAGAGAGAGAGAGGGAGGACAAAAAGTGGGAGAATTAAAGGGAGGAGGAAAGGATCTGTAAAGGAGGTAAGGAGGATTAAAATGTTGAGAAGGAAGGAAGGAGGAAATGTAGGGGGAGAGAAAGAAGAGGGATAAATAACAGGAAAGGAGGAGGAAAATGTAATGGGAGAGAAAAGGGTGGGGAAAAGGTAGAAGAGGAAAGGAAGGTGGAAGAGTTAGAGAGAGAGAGAGAAAAGGGAGTAGAGGATGATAAAGAAGGAGAAGGAAGGTGGGGGAAGGAAAATGGAGAAGGAGAAGGGGAAGAAGATAGAGAAGGGAATAAGGAAAGGAAGGAGAAAGGGAAGGGAAGAAGAGGGGAAAACAAAATGCAAGGGGAGAGGATAGGAGATAGATGAAGCAGAAAGAAAAAGAAGAAAGATAAAGTAGCCCAGGTAGAAGGGAGAGACAAACTATAAGGGGAAGGAGACGGGAAGTGAAAGGAAGAGAGAAAGATAGAGAGAGAGAGAGAGAGAGAGAGAGAGAGAGAGAGAGAGAGAGAGAGAGAGAGAGAGAGAGAGAGAGAGAAGAGAGAGAGAGAGAGAGAGAGAGAGAGAGAGAGAGAGAGAGAGAGAGAGAGAGAGAGAGAGAGAGAGAGAGAGAGAGAGAGAGAGAGAGAGAGAGAGAGAGAGAGAGAGAGAGAGAGAGAGAGAGAGAGAGAGAGAGAAAGGGAGAGAGAGAGAGAGAGAGAGAGAGAGAGAGAGAGAGAGAGAGAGGAGAGAGAGAGAGAGAGAGAGAGAGAGAGAGAGAGAGAGAGATAGAGAGAGTGAGAAAGAGAGAGAGAGAGAGAAAGAGAGAGACAGAAAGAGAGAGACAAAGAGAGAGAGACAGAGAGAAAGAGAGAGAGAGACAGAGAGAGAGAGAGAGAGAGAGAGAGAGAGAGAGAGAGAGAGAGAGAGAGAGAGAGAGAGAGAGAGAGAGAGAGAGAGAGAGAGAGGCAGATAAACAGAGACAGAGAGAGAGACGGAGAGAGAGACACACAGATAAAGAGAGAGAGAGAGAGAGTTCAAAGTGTTGACAACTTCCTTCATGGATGTGTCCCTTGAGTGATGTTGACTTACTTTTCACCAAATTTTCTTGTAAGAGGAGGAAGGGAGGCGGGGGGAGGGGTAGGAGGTAAGGTTAATGGTGATTGGGTCTCTGAGATGTGGCGTACACACGCGATAACGTAAACGCGAAAGCCCATGCGTACACACACACACACACACACGCACACACACACACACACACACACACACTCGTGCTTAAATTCCAAACCCCAGTCGGCTGGTTACTTAAAGGTTTCAAAATCTCTAAGGGACAGAAAAATATCTCTCTTTTCTCTCTCTCTCTCTCTCTCTCTCTCTCTCTCTCTCTCTCTCTCTCTCTCTCTCTCTCTCTCTCTCTCTCTCTCTATATATATATATATATATGTATATATACATATACATACATACATACATATATATATATATAAATATATATATATATATATATATATATATATATATATATATATATATATATGCGTATATATATACATATATATATATATATATATAAATATATATATATATATATATATATATATATATATATATATATATATATATATATACGCATATATATATATATATATATATATATATATATATATATATATATATATATATATATATATATACATATATGAGTATGCGTATGTGTGTGTATGTGCATTGTATATACACATACCGTGTGAAAAAATATAAAAGCCAGAAAGGAGTCATACATTCTCCAGTTTCGTTTTTCCATCAACATACATACTTTCCAATCGTAGTTCTTTTTTGTGAACTTTTTCGACTTTTCGTCTAAAGCCTAATAGATGCTGAATTTTTTACATCTAGATGGAGGTGGATGACTTGCTCGTGTGTTTTCTAACACACACATACACTAATACGCACAGTCACACACACACAAACACACATTCATACAGCCACACAGAAACCATACAGAAAAACATACTCACATACGCGCACACACATACAAACAATAACACAAAAAAACAAGAAAACACACACACACACACACACACACACACACACACACACACACACACACACACACACACACACACACACACACACACACACACACACACACACACACACACACACACACACACACACACACACACACACACACACACACACACACACACGTTACATAGGGATGCGAGTAAAAAACAAAAGAATGCTCAATTTAAAAGGCCATTTGATCATGTACCTTTGCTTTATTTTCTTTTTTGTGCGTGTGTTTTGTTTCATTTCATATTGATTTCACGTGTGGCTGGCGAAAAATTGCCTTTGAAGTTAGTTGGCTTAATTTTTTTTACAATATGAAGCAAATGATTCTTCTTTTTGTTTTTCTTTCCGAGTGATGGTATCTTTGCATGTCAAATAGATTTGTAAATAATAATGATAATGATACTAAAAATGATAATTATGATAATAACACTAATGATAATGATGATGATGATGGTGATGATTATATGCTAACTGTGGTAATGATGGTAACTATAATGATGATAATAATAATGATAATAATAGTAATAATAATTATAATAATCATAATGATAATAATAGTAATAATAATTATAATAATCATAATGGTAATCAGAACAATAAAAATAATAATAATGATAATAGTAATAATAATGATGATAGCTATATTAAAAATAATGATGATAACTATATCAATAATAATGATGATAACTATATCAATAATAATGATGATAACTATATCAATAATAATGATGATAACTATATCAATAATAATGATGATAACTATATCAATAATAATGATGATAACTATATCAATAATAATGATGATAACTATATCAATAATAATGATGATAACTATATCAATAATAATGATGATAACTATATCAATAATAATGATGATAACTATATCAATAATAATGATGATAACTATATCAATAATAATGATGATAACTATATCAATAATAATGATGATAACTATATCAATAATAATGATGATAACTATATCAATAATAATGATGATAACTATATCAATAATAATGATGATAACTATATCAATAATAATGATGATAACTATATCAATAATAATGATGATAACTATATCAATAATAATGATGATAACTATATCAATAATAATGATGATAACTATATCAATAATAATGATGATAACTATATCAATAATAATGATGATAACTATATCAATAATAATGATGATAACTATATCAATAATAATGATGATAACTATATCAATAATAATGATGATAACTATATCAATAATAATGATGATAACTATATCAATAATAATGATGATAACTATATCAATAATAATGATGATAACTATATCAATAATAATGATGATAACTATATCAATAATAATGATGATAACTATATCAATAATAATGATGATAACTATATCAATAATAATGATGATAACTATATCAATAATAATGATGATAACTATATC
>NC_061834.1:8175905-8178405 GCF_019202785.1 Penaeus chinensis | reverse complement strand
AAAGTTTCTGTTTACCTTTTAAAACAGTTAACAGATTGTTCCAAAAATCCAGTTCTGTTCTTCGTGATGAACTAAACATCAGATATGACATAGCTTCCTTCAAAATTGTATTCACCAAGTTATCTCGCACCTTGCAAGAAATAAGACTAACCCTATCAGTTGCATCAACCCTTAGCAATTTTCCACCCAAGTTTGTTACGCAACTTTGTCCATTACGTCAATTATCGAGTTACATGCCTCGTAAGCAGAGAAGGGTAAGAGCTTTTAGCGTATTGCACAGACCTGCGAGCTGCTGAGAAACATCTGACAAAATTCCGGACCTCATTCCGCGAGTCAAATAGCAGGTTTGTCATCAGCTGTCAATAATAAGGTAGCGAGAATAGGGGGGAATGAACTCACTTCAGTCAGAAATAACAATAAGCAGAGGGTTAATTTCACAAAACCTATATATGTGTATTCTACGAATAAAACTATTTATATGAAGGAGATCTATAGATAATGTTTTTTTTTTCTTTTTTTTTCGAGATTTCTGATCTAAAGAAGAAAGAAAAGGAAGAAGGAGAGAAAAAAATAAAAATAAAGTATGGAAAAACGACGTCAGTAAACTCTTTCTTTCTGTTTCCATCCCGACCCCCCCCCCTCCCCCTCCACCCGACCCCTTTCCTTATCCCCTCACTTGGGCCAGGGGATTGATGTGTTGGAGGGGAAGTGGCGGGGGGCGGGGGGGAGGGGAGACCCAGCGATGGTGTGACTACTAGGTCAAGTTGCCACAATGCCCTGTTGACCTGGGCGGATTAAACTGAAGGACAATGGCATCGTTCTTAAGGAGAGGATTTCTTACTTGTAACTTGGCACTGTCTTGACTTTCATGGTGTCTGAAGGGCGTGATTTCTATACCCTTTCGGTCATGGGCGCTATTCTTTAGATATATACGTTTTTTATTTACGTAATGGCATTGGTCGTGGAGTGTTGAGTGAAGTATAAATTACACATTGGAATGGAGAGTGAAACAAATATCAATATCTATTTTTGAGGAAATTAAAATTTCATACCTTGTACAAAGAGAGAAGAATAATCATATTTCCACACTGATGGATATACAACATGTCATATATTGTACAACTGATACGTTTATATATATATTTTGTTTATATCAATCTAAAGTGTACGTTCATATTTCGATGCTTTCAATGTTTTTTTTAATATACTTTCACATAAAAAACAACAACAGCAACAAAAAGACAAAAAAAAAAACCTTTATTTTGATTTTTTTTTTCAGTTACTGTGCTTTCACATTTTAACCAAAACGAAAACACTGGCTGTATACTTTTAACGAAAATGAATATTTGATTGTTTAAATGTACTCGCTGCCATTGCTGCACAAATCTACAACAATATTCACCTAGTTTAAATGCCGCTTCTTGTAAAACCTTAAGTTATTAAGTTATTATTATTAAAGGAAAGGATGTGCTGAATCTTGAATGCTTTATGAACAGTGTTATGATGCAAAATGAAGAGTTCATAGTTGACTAGTATTATTCATTTAATTTATTAGAATTACTACGTATGATGACTGATAATAATACTATGAAATCTATGGAAATAATGATAATGATAATAGTAGTGGCAGTAATAATACTAATATTGATAATGATGATAACAGTGACGATAATAATAATAATAATGATAATATTAATGCTAATGAAATAATAAGTAATGATAATGATAATAATGGTAATAATGATAATAATAATAACAACGACAACAACAACAAAGCAATAGCAATAATGATGATGATGATTATGATGATAATAGTAATAATAATAATAATAATAATAATAATAATAATAATAATAATAATAATCATGAAAATATAATATGAACGAGAATGAATAACTTCACAATATAAGAAATATATTTGACCGGTTTCGATTATATCTCCATCAGAAATACATCTCTCGTATTGTGAAGATATACATTCTCAGTCATACCTTTTCTACATTTGTCAACATGAATACGGTTCAATGAAAACATTAATAATAATAGTATTAATAATAACAATCATAATAATACCGTAATACTAAACATAATAACAATAATAAGAACAACAATAACATCACCACAAACAACAATAGAAAATGACAATAATAATAACAGTAATAGTTATAATCATAATGATAATGATGATTGCAATCAATAACAACAACGATAGTCATAATAATTACTATGACTACAATCATTATTGTCCTAATAAAATAATCCTCATTTGCAGCGGTAATTATCATCATTATTAAGAGTAATTCATTAAGGAAATAGATCCCCATCATCTTAATTATTTTAATTATTATTTTCTCCATTATTACAATCAAGACAATGATAATCATAATTGTCATAATTACTCAATACACTAATAATATCACATACATCCCAATTGTATATTTACTATTGCCATAATTGTTTCTAATAACATAGACACTACAGAGAAATACAACAGCAATAA
>NC_061834.1:8158405-8160905 GCF_019202785.1 Penaeus chinensis | reverse complement strand
CCTGGGCTTTTGCTTGGCTATCGACATTTCACCGACGGGACTCCTGTTGTGTGCCTAACAATCACGAGTGTTTAGTTGAAATGAAGTATATTCTGATGATTATAACTATGAACGTGCAATATTGTGTTTAATATGCCCCAAGATAATCTATTTTTCCAGAGGATACCATTAAAAGAACAGAGAGAGAGAGAGAAAAAGAAGAAACTAATGTCCTTTCTCTCTTTTATATTGACCAAATCATACATGTCATTGTAAGACGTTATAAAACATATATTTTTAAACCATGGCTTCATCTACAACACGATAATGACTACAGAAATGATGCTTTGCGATCCCTAGCCTATTAACCTTTGTTCATCTCTGGAGAAGTCTTAAGGAATTTCTAGTTAAATGTCCTTAGATAAACGAGATGAAAAGAAAACACTGAGTAAATACATAAAAGGATGAATAAATAAATAAATAAGAGTATGAAGGGGGAGATGTAGGTGATAAAGTAAGCACAAGGTTTAAATCGATTTTGTAAATTATAAAATAAGAAAAATATTTCAAGTTTATACCCTGTACGCGTATATATATCTGTATATGTTTGTAGACATACATATGTGTGTATGTGTGTACAAAGAGACAGAGAGAGAGAGATGGAGAGACAAATAGCAATATAAACAGAAAGAAAGTTATTTCTTTAATTGCTTCATAAATACTCAATTTTATGTTTATTTCTGTTCCTGCCTCATCTCTTTCCCCTTTCCTTCTCTCGCTACCTCGCTATCTGTCTTGAATTCCTTTACCTGCTCTATGTCTCGTTTTCTACTTGTCCCCTCCCTTCTCTCTTTCTTTTTTTCTCTCTTCTTTCTCCCTCCCCCCCCCCTCTCTCTTTCTCCTTCACTCTCTCTCTCTCTTTCTCTCTTTCTTCTTCTCTCCCTCCCTCCCTCCCTCCCTCCCTCTCTCTCTCTTTCTCTCTCCCTCACTCCCTCTCTCTTTCTCCCTCCCTCCCTCCCCCCCTCTCTCTCTCTATCTCTCTCTCTCACCCCCTCCCCCATTCTCTCTCCCTCCCTCTTTCTTCCTCTCTCTCCCTCCCTCCCTTCCTCTCTTTCTCTTTCTCTCCAAAGCTACTGTCATTTTCGTTCAGAAAAAAAAAACACTAGGCGAAGAGACAGGTTTATGGTATCTTATGAGAATCGGAAACTCTTTGTTAATCTTTACAGGCCTTCCTCTTGCTATCTCGATGATATATTTTTCATGCTACCCTTATCTGTCTTATCTGTTTTGTCCCTTCCCTCCTCTCTTTCTATCTCTCTTACTCCTGCCCCCTTTTCTCTCTTCCTCCTTTCCTTTTCTCTCTCCTCCCATCTCCCCCTCTCTCTCTACCTCTCTCCCCCTCATTTCTCTCTTCCTCCCTCTCTATTCTTTTGTTCTCTGCTGCTTCCCACCCTTTCCCTCCCTCCCCATTTTTTCCTACATCTCATACGTAATAAACAAGGATATAAAAAGTAACAGTAATCATAATTAGGATTGGCAATGCTATTAGGTTTCAGAGCTACGCATTATACGTTCCATATGAGTACAGAGAGCTAGACCGTTGCTACTATTAATTTCTCCATGAACAGAGTCTTGGAGGGGGGGGGGGGGGCAACTGCACACACGCAGGAAAGGAGACAAACTCACTGTTCGTAGGCGTATCCGCTGATGAAGAGGCTGGGCAGCACCAGGAACGTCACCGAAAGACCACACCACCAGCTCTCCCCCGACGAACAGAACTCCGCCGTAACAACCACGTCCGTCAGCTGATCCGTCACGTACATGATCAGATACCAAGTGCATGGCAGGAAGAGGGTGATCATGCGCCACGCCATAACCATGTCTCTGACCTTCGCCTCGCTGTAACGGAAGAGTTCGGCGTCTCGGGTCTGAGTCGAAGCGTCGAAACCCCACGAACTTGTTTCGATCACCACGTAGTCGGAAACAGCTGATCCTGATGAAGTGTTGAGTCCGGGGACCGTATTATTCGCCCTCAGGATCTTCCAGGAGCTCAGGATCGTCGGGCTGTTGTCGGTTTGGGTTCCTACTGTAGGAGGAGGACGTGGGTCTTCCTCTTCGTGAGAGCCGGTTCCTCCGACTTCGAGGCACAGGTCGGGTTCGAACCCTGCGTTGATCATCCTTCTGGGGAATCTTCTCTCCTGCGATCCTTTAAAGATATTTTCTCGATCCTTGAAACGTTTAAATTATTTCCTATATTTTTGAATGTTTAATTTACTCCCTTGATCCTATAAACGTTTAGGTTACTTCTTCGATGTATTTTGTAGATGCTCTTGTATTCCTCAAAGTCATCCTGAGGTATTATACAAGCATTTCATTAATTTTTGTTATTTGATGTCTTATACAAGAATGCGTTACATTATGAAATTCCCATGTAAGTTTTTTTTTCAATAACTGACACCTTATCATGAACATAACAAGGACACCAACTTCTTGTAGGCCTACAGAATATTTTCCAAACATT
>NC_061834.1:8123405-8125905 GCF_019202785.1 Penaeus chinensis | reverse complement strand
AATGCATGGAGTGAGGGAAAGGAAGGAGAGAGAAGAGGACATAAGAATCGATAAAAAAAAAGTAACAAAACACACACACGCACACACACACACACACACACACACACACACACACACACACAATTTCATATATATATGTATATATCACATAATAAAATACAGAAAAAGAGACAAAATTAAGTAGAAAAAAGTAATAGCATACAAGAGACTCCTTCGCTTCAGGTATTGTTCCTTGTACAAACATCTCTCGTACTAAAACCGAGGCTGAAGTAGCGACTCGAGAGGGCTTTTCCAGGAACATGTGGCGCCGAGAGGACCAGCCTTACGCAGTAGTGAAGGAAGGAGGGGAAAGGAGGGGATGGGAGGGGAAGGGAAGAGAGGGGAAAGGAGGGGGAGGGAGGGGAAGGGAAGAGAGGGGAAAGGAGGGAGTGGGAGGTGAAGGGAGGAGAGGGAAATCAGGGGGTGGAGGGGGAAGGACGGAGAGGGGAAAGTTGGGGGTAGGAGGGGAAGGGAAGAGAGGGGAAAGGAGGGGTTGGGAGGGGAAGGGAGAAGAGAGGAGAAAGAAGGGGGTGGGAGGGGAAGGGAAGAGAGGGGAAAGAAGGGGGTGGGAGGGGAAGGGAGAAGAGAGAGAAGGAAGGGGTGGAAGGGGAAGGGAAAGGAGGGGCTGGGAGGGGAAGGGAGAAGAGAGAGAAGGAAGGGGTGGAAGGGGAAGGAAGGAGGGAAAATGTAGAGAATGGAAAAGACAGAAGGTGGAGAGAAGAAAGTGGAAAAATACAGAGAAGGAAGGCTGAAGAGGGGAGGGGAGGGGAAGAAAAGGGAAGGGAAGGGAAAGGAGAGGAGCGAAGAAAAAGGGGAAGGAAAAGGGGGATACCGGGGGGAAAGTAGGGTTTGGGAAGAAGCGAAAAAAAAAAACAACAGAAGGAAAGGCGCAAGGAAGGAAGATAAGAAATGAGAGAAAAGAAAGAAAATGAGAAAGACGAAGAGGAGAGGTGAGGATGGGGAAAGCAGACAAGAAATGAACGTACAGGTGTAAATTAATGTGAGTATGTGTACTTTTTTTTCTCTTTCGCACAGTACAAGTACGTAATTTTCGTCCGTGTATACTTAAAGAGAGAATTATCTCTTTCATCTCCCATAACCTAATTACAGATCTCTCTATAAGGAAAGATTTTCGCCTCTCAAACAAGTATTAGCAGTTACTTAAGCCATAAATAGAGAAGGTTCATCTCAGCAAAGCCATAGCTAATTAATTAAGTCCCACAGAGTGTATTAGGAATAAGGAACTAAAGACTAATGACATTTCTCATCAAGGATGGAAAAAAGTAGTTGATTTGGGTAGAGAGAGAGAGAGAGAGAAAAAAAAGTTAGTCTTCAAAACTAATAACGTGATTTTATTTTTTAAGCGTTGGAATTAGTCCCATACTATACTATACGGTACCATAAATGTATCACTTATGTTTTATTTTATACTACCTGACTAATAAATACCAAAATCATCCTAATATAAACGCGAGCATAAGAGAAAGTACATATAACATGGACGAATAATTGTTGCGCCTGAGATCCACAATGTCGTACATTTTCATTCACCAAAACACGTTTACCAAATAAGGGACTTCACTCTTAACACATAAACATCATACGGAAATGCATGCACGTACGAATATGTGTGTGAGTAAACATAACCCCGTTTTAATGAACTCTTAATGACATATAACACAAAGATTTTGTGTTATTATTATTTTCTTGCCTCTATTTTCTTTTCTTTTTTTCTTTTCCTCTCTTTCCCTCTGCTTGATTTTTTTCTTCGTCTTCCTTTGTATCCCTGCTTTTCTTCTGGTTGCCTCCTTCTTCTTTACTCCCTACTCTCTGTCTCTGACCCTCTTTCTATTTATCTTACTGCCTCTGACCCTCTCCGTTTCTCTTCTCTCTCTCTCTCTCTCTCTCTGTTTCTCTTCTCTCTCTCACTCTCTCTCTCTCTCTCTCTCTCTCTCTCTCTTTCTCTCTCTCTCTTTCTCTCTCTCTCTCTCTCTCTCTCTCTCTCTCTCTCTCTCTCTCTCTCTCTCTCTCTCTCTCTCTCTCTCTCTCTCTCTCTTTCTCTCTCTCCCTCCCCCCCCCTCTCTCTCTCTTCCTCCCCTCCTCTCTCTCTCTCTATCTGTCTGTCTGTCTGTCTCTCTTTCTCTCTCCCTCCCCCTCTCCCCCCTCCCCCCACACTCTCTCCCTCCTCTCCCTCCTTTTCCCTCTTTTTATCTCCCTTATCTCTCTCTCTCTGCTTTGTCCCTCCCCTCGCCATCAACCATTTCTTTTATCCCCTTCTTCTGCGAATGTGTCCAAGCAGGAAACATCGCAATCTTTCTCTCCGATAACTATGCGTGAAAGCGGATTAGTACGTGTTCAAGAACCGATTCGGACGCGTTGGGACATTGTATCCTTGAAGTACCCTCAAAGGAAAGCTGTCACGGCTAATCTTCAAGCGTGCTTTCGGACAAGCAAGTTTGCA
>NC_061834.1:8113405-8118405 GCF_019202785.1 Penaeus chinensis | reverse complement strand
AATAATAATAATAATACAGCTAATAATGATAATAACGATAAAGATTAATAATCGTTATTATTATCATCATCATTATCAATCATTATCTTTTTATTATTTATACTGTTACTGTTATAAGCTTGGTTGAACATTGGCAATACAGGATCAAGGTGATTATTTACGCCATTCTGATGAGCTAAGTAAGGAATGTTACAGATTAGTAGAAAAAAAGAAAAGAAAAGAAAAGAAAAGTATAATGATGATGATGATAATGATAATGGTAATGATAATGATGATGATAATTATAATAGCACTGATGGTAATACTAAGGATGGTAATAGTAATAGTAATAATGGTAATAATGATAATGATAATAATAATAATAATAATAATAATAATAATAATAATGATAATAATAATGATAATAATAATAATGATAATGATAGTAATAATAATAATTGTAATATCAATAATAACAATAATAATGATACTGATAATAATAATAATGATAATAACAATGATAATAATGATAACAAAAACAACAATGATAATAATGATAATAAAAACAACAATGATAATAATAATAATAACAATGATAATATGAGTAATAATAATGATGATAATAATGACAATGGCAATGATAACAACAACAACAACAATAATGACAATAACAATAGCAATAATAATAATAATAATAATAATAATAATAATAATAATAATAATAATAATAATAATAATAATAATAATAATGATAATAATAATGATAATAATAATAATATTGATAGTAATAATAATAATAATAATAATAACAATAATAACAACAAGAACAACAACAACGATAATAATGACAAAAACAACAACACGAAAAACAAAAACAACAACAACAATTATAACAATAATAACAACAACAATGATAAAATACAACAGGGACAAGAACATAGCGACATACTTCACCTGGTATTGACATGCTTTCGACGTGACAAACAAGGCCGGAGGCAAAAAAACACGACAACAAAGGAACAATAAGAGGTCTTTTTTTTTTTGTTTTTTTTTCACCTGGCAACTTATCATTATTAACTGATTATAAAAAAAAAGGACAAAAAAAGTACACGTGGGAAGGTTCTTATTGTTTCGTTATTTATCGTTTTGATTTTAGATCATTAATTTCTGTTGGCTTTTTACGATGCTGTGGTATATTTTTTTTAATCAATGTTTTCATTATTGGTATTATTTTTATTATTGCTGTTGTTGTTTATGTTGTTGTTAATACTATTCTTGCTGTTGTTTTGCTATTATCGTTATTGTTGTTAGTTATTATCATCATAAATAATATTTTTTATTGTTGTTGCTACTAATATTGTTTTTAGTATTTTGTTTATTATCATCACTATTATCATTATCATCATCATCATTATAATTATTATCATCATTAGCATCATTAGCATTATCATTATCTTTATTATGATTGTGATTGTTATTATTATTATCATTATCATTCTTACCATCATTATCATTATTATCATTATCATCATCATCACCATCATCATCATCATCATAACCATTATTATCATCATCATTATCGTCATCATCCTGATTAATAGTATTTTTGAAATATTATTGATATCCTCAACATCAGCAGCACACATACACACACAAACACAGACAGATATATATATATATATATATATATATATATATATATATATATATATATATATATATATATATATATATATACATACACACACACATACATATACATACAAACACACAGAAACACACATACACACATTTACACACACACACACACACACACACACACACACACATACCTATATTTGTATATATATCTGCAAATATATATATATATATATATATATATATATATATATATATATTTATATACATACATAAATATATATATACATATATACATATATATAGATATATATATATATATATACATATATATACACACACACACACACACACACACACACACACACATACACACATTTACACACACACACACACACACACACACACACACATACCTATATTTGTATCTATATCTGCAAATATATATATATATATATGTATATATATATATATATATATATATATATATATATATATATATATATGAATTACGGTCCTATGGCCTTGACCAAACTTGCACGAGGCTCTTCTCTATTTTTGCATTACCTATCCAATGTTTCAAGGTCTACATGAAAAAAAACAAAACAAAAAAACATTATACCTAGAGATCTGGTAATAGGATATCAGTTTACCAGCTGATACTTATCGATGTGAACTTCCTAACAAACACGCCAGGGTCATAACTTGATTTCCTTCTCAATGATTTCCCAAAGGTGATGTAAGATATCGATTGAAAACGTTAGCTTATCTGGCATCTACGCTATCCTTTCAAACTTCGGAATACTAAATTGAGAATCGCTAGAAGGAACTTATAATGCGATAAAGGTGTGGTGTTAGTTCCACTTGTAGTCTACGGGTTAACTTTACGGTTGTCTGGGAGGCCTAAGCTTCACTGCAGCCTGAAAGACTTCATTGCCATACAGAAGATCGACTGAGGTTTGGTTAAAACTATATAAAACAGCTGATGATAAAAAGAGCTACAAACGCAACCCAACACGGGCTAGTCAGTAACTTGTGCTACAGGTTGTTCAAGGATAAAGAGAACACAGAAGTGGACAGTCGGCTGGTAGGTGGGTATGCAGACAATGGCGAATGCTGGTGGAGCTGTAGCAAGTAATATCAGGATTTCGCTCATGACGATTAAATGCCTCCACTCTATATACTGTCTCTAGTAAGGGGACAACAAACAACAGTAAAATAAGGGAAAAGACCTGGACTAAACACCTCCATCTCATCACCAGCGACTTACTCCAGACTCAACAATGTATTAATCATAGTCCAGCATGCAAGGAGACAGCAGGAAGCTTTAGACCTCGCGAAAGCTTTAGGGCTAAACACACAGGTCGAAGAGCTCGGCACTTGACTTCTTGCTACACTTCACAAGACAAAGCTGATTAAACGGCATTAGAGATAATCCTTCCCAGACCAATCCTTCTGACAGACGAAGCGAACCTGATCTATCCCGTTAATATTCCGGGAGCTAAGAGGTGACAATCAGCGCAATTTCACTCAATGATTACACCAGGAAAGTTACCCAGAAAATCTTCAGGGACATAGGCTGGTCTCGATTCCCTCCCATACCTTATACAACAACTAGCTTCGTCCTCTTATTAAAAAAAACGCCCGTTCTTTCGGATCCAAAAAAACGAATTCACCGATGAACCAAAGGAAACGAAATCGACTCTCAGCTACACACCCAGCCTCTCCAGCACCGACAAGGAGATACAAACCCAAAGTGTAAATTCCTGAATACACAGACACCACCTTCTCCTGCTAGCCTACGACCCACACAAGGAACTCAAGCGCCCGGGGTCAAACACTGCACGTTTGCAATGTAAGGATTGCTCTTCCTCGACATTCCTTCCACCGCGAACTTGCAAAAATCTGGAACCAAGGTATGAACAAATTACCTTGCATTATCTGCCTTTTCTGCAAGTCGGGTGATATAATGGGGTGATATTGCTGTTGGTAAAATTTGATTTTTGAAGATTGTTATCAAATTAGATTACATATTATATTAGATAATAAGGATATATAATAAGGACATATAAGATGCCAAAGATGTCATCTTCATCATAATAATAATCACTATAATATTAACAATCATCATCATTACCATCCCCATCACCATCATAGTCATCATCACCACCACCGTTGTTATTACTAACGATATCATAATTGCTTCTACATCCCAATCCTCACTACGATCACAGTCACCGTCATCACCGTCATCACCATCGTCACCTCCATCACTCATCACCATCACCATCATCACCACCATCATCACTCATCACCATCATCACCACCATCACTCATCACCATCACCATCATCACTCATCACCATTATCATCACCATCATCACCCCCATCACTCATCACCATCACCATCATCACCACCATCATCACTCATCACCATCATCACCACCATCACTCATCACCATCACCATCATCACTCATCACCATTATCATCACCATCATCACCACCATCACTCATCACCATCACCATCATCACTCATCACCATTATCATCACCATCATCACTCCCATCACTCATCACCATCACCATCATCACCACCATCATCACTCATCCCCATCATCACCACCATCACTCATCACCATCACCATCATCACTCATCACCATTATCATCACCATCATCACCCCCATCACTCATCACCATCACCACCATCACCACCATCACCATCACCACCATCATCACCACCACCATCATCACCACCACCATCATCACCACCATCACTCATCACCATCATCACCCCCATCACTCATCACCATCACCACCATCACCACCATTACCACCACCATCACCACGAATCTAAAAGCCCGGTCCTCCATTCTGCAACTTAGCAGGCAAGGAGGAACAAAAGCTTTCGGAGGGAAAATATTTTTCTAAAATTATGAGCAGTTCAAAGGATGTCAGATTTTCGGAGAAGTCGCGCGTTTTTTTGGGTTTTTTTTTCCTTGTTTTATTTTCTTGCGTTTTCTCTTGTTTGTGTATTTTACTTTTTTCTTATTGTTGTTTTTTCTTTTTCATCTTGTGTTGTTTTCTCTTGATTTTTTGTTGTTGAAGTTTTTCTTGTTTTTTTGTTTTTTTTCTAGTTTTTTCTTGCATTATATTTTTCTTGTTTTTGGTTTCTGAGCTTGTTTTTGGATTTTCTTGTTTTTCATTTTCTCGTTTTATTATAATTATTATTATCATTATTATTATTATTATTATTATTATTATTATTATTATTATTATTATTATTATTATTATTGTTATTATTATTACTATTATTATCATTATTGTTATCATCATCATTTTTATTATTATTATTATCATTATTATTATTACTATTATTCTTATTC
>NC_061834.1:8095905-8105905 GCF_019202785.1 Penaeus chinensis | reverse complement strand
GTTTCCTCACCATCTCTCCCCATCCTCCCTCATACGCGAGCGGAGGTCTCACGTCTACTGACTCTAGCGTCTCGAGAGCCTCGAGCTCTCTCTTCGATCTCTCATCAGATCGCGATCAGATCCCGCTCCGATCGTCCACCCTTCCCTCTCTCTCACCCGCTCTCTCACTCCCGCAACCCTCACCACTCTCACCAATCTCCTATCTCCCCTCTCATTCACGTGCTCCGGGCATGCTTCATCTCTCCTTCTCATCCAGTCCTCCCTCTCTCCTCAGCGCGCTCTTCGAGACTCACTTCGGCCTCTTCTGACGTCTCACAGGTGCTTCTGCTCGTCTCGCCCGCAGCGGTCTTCTCTCGTCACCCCCTGCTGCAGTCTTCTCGTCCTCTCTCTCTCGCACCGTCCCTCCTCTCATCAGTCAGCCCAAGCTATCGCCGAGCTCAGTCGCTTCTCACGTCGTCAGGATCCTCTCTCTCTCTCTCTCCTCTCTCACGTCTTTCTCTCTGTTGACGAGACGTGTTCCCTTTTAAGTTGCGGTCGCTTCGAGGGGCGAATGTTTAGCATGTCCGCCGCGAGAAGTGTCCGACAAAAGTAGGAAAGCACAGAAGCGGATACCCTGAGGTGGACCTAGCTAGAGGAAGGCAACTGCTGTGGAATAAAGGTGTTGAACGGATACCATTACAGCCGATCACTAGTATTGTTTTACACACATAAACACACACACACAAACAAATACACACACAACACACCACAGACAGCAAAGACGACGCACACGACACACACACACACACCGCACACACAAACACACACACACACACCATGACATACACACACACGCCACACACAGACACACACACGACACATATATACTATGCAGTCTGACATATAAAACGATATATAAAGAGCTGTATATATAGCTCGCTATATATATATATAATGATTAATGATAATATATAGTAACATAACCAGCGACAAAGACACACACAGTAGCAATATACATACATATGTGATAGAGATGAGTGTATGTGGTATATTGTTTGTTTATATATATATATATATAATATCTATATATATATATATAATACATATACACACACAGATACATACATGTATACAAATATATAAACTATATACGTATATAATATAGAATATAAATATATATAATCATATAAATATAATAACTATATATATATATATATAATATATATATATATAAATATAAAATTTTACATATGTACATATATTCCTTTTGCCAGACGTACAGCATGGAACTGTTGCTCTGTCTCCGGGGAAATCTAAAGGGAAAGTCACTTCTCTGTGTGCGAATGTGTGTGGTAATCCATGTCTGCCGGCCAACTTAAATGAAAAGGAGGAATACGTACATGTACCAAACACACACACATGCATACACACATTCTACCAAAAGACACACACACATAGATACACACACTCTAACAGACACACATACACAAAGACATACATACACATCTACGTACACAGAGAGAGATATTTGTAAGTATCTATGACATGAATAGATTGGTAGATAGATAAAGAGATGTAGAGAATTCCCTCAACACTGTTTTTCAAGCCATTGGGAAACATCGTTGAATATTTGACAATTCAAAATAAAAATACAGATACATATTAGATACACATAAGATTAATGGATGTACATTTTAATCGTGTTTTATCGTATATTTAGAAACCTGATTTTAATATTCTTTTAATTTCATCTTAAATTTATTCAAGTTGTGAGTGTCTTTTACATTGTGTGGGATTGGTTGGTACTTGCCATTGGAACGACGTGTTTTATATGTGGCTGTGTCGCCCCACTTCTGTAAAGAGGTTCTTTTGGCATGGGAAGAATTTTAATGTCTTGTTTGGACACCTGTTTTTGATGTTACCAATGGTTTGTAAGAGGCCAAGAGGCCATTTCGTATATTAGCTTATGAAGGGTTTTAAGTAATGGAAATCTCCTAATTACATTTGTTATGGATTTGTAACCATTTTAGTGTTTGTATAGTAATCTCGTTTCCGTATTTTTCAATGCATCTTAGGTATATGGTTTGTGCTCCATGGGACCTTATAATTGAAGACAGTGTTGTTATATGCCCTTTTGATACAAATGGTACAAAGTGTTTTTTAAAATAATTCCTTCTAATTCTAGAATTTCAAGTAATATTACTGTGATTTTTGTTTGTTTGGCATTAATTTTTCAACTACCTTCCACGTTTTTAGCTGAATCTTTTCTACAGTCAGTTAATCTATTTCTGAAATAATATTTTTTGGTTCCTTGAATCAACCGAATAGGCCCCAAGGCAACTATGAATTTCTGAGAACTTTATATATATACTATATATATATAGATAATATATTATATAAATAATGTATATATAGTAATAATATATATATTCATTCTGATTATATCTCTTGAATCGTCCATTATAAATCCTCGTGGAGTAGAAGACTCTAAACAGTTTTCAAACAAAGGGATGATGGCCCTACTAATTATTTAATTCCCTAGAACTTTGTCTACTTTTACTACAATTAACAAAAATCTGGAGGGGGGGGGGGGGGGGGGCGGGGGGGGTCGGGGGAGGGTGGGGGGGTAGAAGAGTGATATCTATGTGCAACTATTATCCCTTGACCTAGTGACCTGATGAGTCATAGTGAATTTAAAGTCCCGCAAACCTTTCCAATGACTGATGGACACCTTGATTTCTTCAAATCAAGATGTCAACCACTATGAGTTTTCGTGATTACAAACAATGGCATTGCTGACGTTTTAGAGGCACGAATGGATGTTCAGCTTCTGTTTGATAATCATTACGTTAAACTTAATATAAAACTTGGAACTATGTAGAATTGAACATAAACGCTCCCTATGATCGAAATTATTATTAGTTATAAAAAATATCTTGCCCCCCGTGGTTGTCCCTCCTCAGTCTCCCCCCCCCCCCCCGCTCTCTCTCTCTCTCTCTCCTCCGCTCATCTCTCCATCTCTCCTCTCTCTCTACTTTCTCTCTCTCGTTTCTCCATGGCAAGCATTAATCATACTTTTTTTTAGCCAATCATACTTAACCACAACGAAAGGCAGGTGACTCCTTGTGTTTGTTGAGGTACTCGAGTGCGCCCAGATAGATTATTTTATATGCATAGTGTTTGGATTTGACGGAGACGGGGAGCTTTTGCATTAACCCAAGATTAAGGTTTCTCTCTCAACACTCTCTTTCCTTACTTCTCTCTTCTACTCTCGCTCTCTCTCTCACTCTCTCTCTCTATCTATCTATCTATCTATCTATCTATCTATCTATCTATCTATCTATCTATCTATCTATCTATCTATCTATCTATCTATCTGTCTATCTATCTATCTATCTTTCACTCTCTCACTCTTTCTCTCTCCCTCTCTCGAATAAAATATCAGCGTTTTTTCTCAATTCTAACTTCAGTAATAATCTTAATGGAGGAAGTCTTTATTTGAAAAAGGTACAAATGACAAATGACCATTTCAAAATAATAACAAAAACAAATCTTTGTGCGGTACTTACAACAACACACAAGTCGTGATTTATATAACACAGTGTATATAATGTTAAATCCAGTTCCAGAGGCATCGATTTTTCAGTCCAACTTCTTTCAATTCTGACCACGTGCACGGCTGTTGTGTCCACTTCCAGACGTGACAACGTTTTCCCTCCACTGCAGAAGTCAACAACAACAGCGACATATATGAAAGTAACTGCCGTCTAAGGCAGGGAAAATTAAATGTTTTTTATGACCTATTTCACATTCAGTTTTCCACGTCTGCGTTATCACGTAATCATTGGTTACTGTTAAAAACCCGTCCACGTCGCCATGGATTGCATGCGTGCAAACAATGGTGTCTGAAAGAAGCCTCTTAAAGTTTGCGGGAAAAGCTAGTATTTTTTGTGATAAGCAAATATAAATTGACATCATGGTGTGTAATAAAGAAACCAATACTATGGTCTATCACAGCCACTAGAAACCCAAAACCATGCTCAATGATAAGCACTGACAATCTGACGCCCCATTCTTAGCGCGATAAGCACTAACAGGTTAACACCACAGTCCGTGGATAAACACCATGATTTGTGATAAACATTAACAAACTAACATCATGGTTTACTACTATCACTAACAAACTAACACTATGGTTTCTTAAAATCACAAACTAACACTATGTTTCTTAAAATCACAAACTAACACTATGGTTTCTTAAAATCACTAACAAACTAACACCACAGTCGAGCGCTAGCTCCTAACAAACAAACAACACATGAGTCTCCTTAAATCACTAACAAACAAACCAAATCCAGAGTGAACTTAAAAACCCTAACAGCGACTAACACCAAAGTCGTACCGAAAATCAATACAAAAAAAAAAACTAACACAGGCCTACCAAAGCGCCACAGACACAGCATGGTGTGTACTGACAGCCCAACCACGACCAACACAATAGTCTAGGTGATGCAAGTAGACATGCAACGTGGCTTGAGGCAGTCTCTCGACCCTCTTGAAGTCTGCTACGTCTGGTACACCCAAGAGGATTTTTTTACGTGTCCCCCGATCGGAAAATTACATTGTTAACATTTGGAGAGAGAAAAACTAAGTGAAGCGGAGGATGAATAACAGTTTAATGATTTTTTATTTATATTTGTTTTATCTTTTTTGTTAGCGTGGTGTGGTGGGTGTTCAGAAAGGAGAATCGTCCCTGAGGGATAAGAGTGAAACTTATGGTGGATCAACAGTGTTCCATACGGATAGACTGTTTCAAACTGTATGTTACGGAGGAATAGAATGCGCGTGAAGAGAGGATACGCTAACATGTACTAAAAAGTGCGAGGGATGGTTGGAGCGAGAGATGCTGAATACCCAGATGGATTATAACTAAGCGCTTAAGTAAATGAAATTTTCCTAAGCAAATTTTCGCTAAGCCTTAGGACCGGGATGTAGCTAAGGTTTATATATAAAGCAGGGAGAGAGGAGAGTGGTAGCCTTTAGATACAAAAAGGTTTTAGCTTTTGTACATTTTTTAAACTGAGAAAGCAGGTTTTGACGCCGTCTCCCTGTGACTCGCGAGGATGAACTGGTATACGCGTGATGTTACCATACGAGGCATGGGAACCGTGACTTAGCGCGCGGAAAACTCATGATACACTGTTCAGACAAATTGCTGATGAGAGTTAATTATAAAGAGGAGAGCGCGCGCTAATTTTTTCAGAGAAAGAATCAGTATGCTTATCACCATCTCATTACTCGCAGACGCGCCGAGAGAGACGCGGAGGCACCTGTTTAGATGACAGAAAAATTCATTCTGTCAATGAATTAATTGATAAAAATCGAATGGATGGTAATAATTTTTAATAAAGGGGCAAAAGTGGCTCTTTACATAAAAAATTTTTTTTCTTGTTTTTAATGAGCGAGAATCCGAAAAAATAAATTTTCTAGTATTAACGTTAGAACATTTTAAGTGAACGCGAAGACTCAAATCATAAATGGTGAAATAAAGGAGAATATCACACATAAGAAACACAAACTAAAAAGTATAATATGTAAATTTCCATTTTTTACGGTACGCTGTGCCGACGTCTGAGAAGTCTTATATCTAAGCTATGACAACCGTTTATTTTCAGCATATATTAAAAAATGATACAAGGTGTGAAATAACAATTTCAAGAAGGACAATATATACAGTGAATTGATAATGATAATAATGATTAACGAGATAATGTAATAGCTGAAAGAGAGAAAAGTCAATAATGATGGATTGAATAAAAAAACAATGATGACGTAAACATACAAATAATAGAAAAAAAACAAGAAACAACAATAAGTAATAACAATCAACAATAACGAAAATGATGACAGTGAATAAAGATGAAATACAAATAATAGTGTGATAACAATGAAACTAATAAAAAAACATGATAATAGTCGATAATAATCAGTAATTAGGTAAACTGATGAAAAAGCGTGATAAAATTGATACCTGATAATAGAATGATAATAAAGATAATAATAATACTGATAATGATAATTAGAGAGAAAAAGAAAGAGAAAGAGAAAGAGAGAAAGAGAAAACTAACATAGAAGAGATAGACATTAGTAGATAAATAAGAGGAGGTGAGCTCTCATCAGCATGAAATATGAAGACAGATTGCGAGAACAGAGACGACCAAACATATAGAATACATAACAAGGGCAAACCGCACCGAAATACAGAAAAAAGGCGAAAATTGAGCCGAGATGAGGAAGGTAAGGCAGAGACAGATGTAATAAAAGATTATTGGAGAAGTTATAGAAATCGTGTACAGATTTATCTACATTTCTTCCCGATTATTAATCTTCTTTTACGTAAAAACAGTGAAACATTGAAACACAACAATTACATTAATCATAATTGGTTAATGATAATAATGGTGTTGAGGTGTGATACCCGTGTTTCAACCGCATAAGTTGGAAAAAATACTGCGATTTGACTGCTAGTTCTAGTACTAATGACTACTGTTATAGAAGATGCACAGGTGAGGCGATTTTGGTAAAGATGATGAAAATGATAGGGGTGGTGATGATGAAGACGATAAAGATGGTAGAGTGAATGAATGAAGCTCCCCACGACGAAGACAGCTAGGATGATGAAAATGAATATGAGCAGATGACGGATTTATATGAAGAAGATTGGAGTTAGAGAATGATAGATGTGAAGACGAAGGATAGTAATGGTCGTAAGAATGATGACATGGATAAAGGTGATGATGCTCATGATGATGATGATAACCCTATGCAACACTATGCAACACAGTAACACACCACATATGACACGCCCGACAAAGGAGTGAGATAGGCATATCGCTGTTTGCATAAACCTCCATGTAAACAAATCCCCCACTGATCCAAGACTCCCTTTCTGCCGAGACGAAAAAAGAAAAGAAAAAAAAGAAAGAAAGTCTGGAGCCATAGATAGACAAGAAGTGATCCAGTTCTTCAGCATTTAGAAAAGAAACGGAGCATTATTCGTTTAGTAGCAGGTGAATGACCGATGGGGGGAACTTGAGGGGGGTCTGGGGCAGATGAGGGGGAGGCATCGGGGAGAGGAGACAGGGGAAACTAAGGGAGACCCCCCAGCCGACGAGGAGACAGACAGACAAGACAACGGACTGTGTTTCTTAGCCCGATTTCGTAGCTGATTATGCCAATGTGTACAGTGTATTGATCCTCCAGTACATTGTGTGGTTTTTTGATTACTACGCCGTATGGTATCCTCCCCGGGGCTTCCAGAGGCATTGTATCAACGCTGCATAAACAACAATAAGACGTGCGACCGCTCAGGGTAAAAGAGTGAATGTGTAACTGCCACATTAAGAAAGGAGACTTTAAACACGAGACGTTTCGAGTAAAAATTAAATTCCTATCAGTATGTAGCTTTAAAGCGTAGAAATGTCGCGGAGCCAATCTTTATTGATATGGTATTTCCCCCATCTGAAAGGTGGGTATGAGTATCCCCCCTCTCTCTCTTTTCTTCCTCTCACTCCCCTCTCACTCTCGTCTCTCTACTCCTCACTCTCTCGTCTCTCTCTCGACTCTCCTCTCAGATCTCTCTCCTCTCCTCCTTCTCTCTCTCTCTCTCTCTCTTATATGTCTGGTCAAAGCTCTCTCTCTCTCTGCTCGTCTCTCTCACTCTCCTCTCCTCTGTCTCTCTCTCTCATTCTCCCTCCTCTCTCTCTCTTTGTGTATGACTGAGATCCATCTCTCTCTCTCCTCCTCTTTCTCACTCTATTGTATGGTCTGTCTGTCAATCTCTCGCTCTCCATCTTCCTCATCCTCTCTCCTCTCTCGCTCTCTCTCTCCGGTCTCTCTCTCCGAATCCTCTCCTCTGCATCTCTCTCTCCTCGATCTCTCTCTCCATCGTCTCCCCCTCCTCTCTCCTCTCCTCTCCTCTCATCACTCTCTGCTCTCTCTATATAATATATATATATAATATATATATGTCTGTCAATCTCACTCTACTCTCTCTCTCTCTCCTCTCTCTCTATTTTTCTCCTCTCTCTTCTCTTTGAACGGTCCTGTCCATCTCTCTCTCTCCTCTCGTTGACTCTTGGGCTCTCTCTCTCTGCTTCTAGCCTCATCCTCTCTCGCTCTCTCCTCTCCTTCTCTCTCTCGTCTGGTGGAGTGGAGTGAGGGGAGCGAGTAAGAGAGTGACAGAGTGAGAACGTGAGAGAGAGAGTGAGTGAAGTGAGTTGAGTGAGACAGAAGAGAGAGCGATTAGAAGACAGAGCGAGAGAGAGAGAGAGGGGAGAGAGAGAGAGAGCAGAGACAGAGAGAGAGAGAGAGAGAGAGAAGAGAGAGATAGAGAGAGAGAGAACGAAACAAGAGCGACGAGCGTCACACCGTAAGCACAAAGGGCACCACCGGGAAGACACACCGAAAGCTACGAAGAAACCAGAAAAGAAGAGGAGCAGAGGGAACAGCTCCGACCGGGAGCGACGTAAAGCAGGAGTCGCCGGAGGTCCGGGAAGGACCCGTGGGGAAGCGGGTCGGGCGTAGGGGAGACGCCCGAGTGCACGCACGCCCGGGTCGCCACGGGCACGAAGCCGGGGTGGACTCGTGGGCGGGTGAGGGCGGGTGCTGACGCGGAGGGGGCCGCGGGGGGATTTACGGGACTGGCCAGGGACGCAGGGAAGGAGCTTCGTCGGGGCCCAGGGCGCGGGCGGGAAGCCCCAGAGGCTTATCGTATACGCGAACGAGTACCGACGTGCGTACTTGCTGAGCGCGCATTGCCCAAATATCTTTTCACCACGGTTAGGACCAATAAAATAATAGAGTAGATCGAATCCCGCCCCACCCCCTTATTTCCCGTACTTATTCAATATTGAATAAGCAGCACGCCCATAGTTATCACAACACTACACCTCATAAACTCACTCACGTTATTAAAACTCTATAAACTAACACAAAACAATCCCCCCGCTTCAAAACTACTCAATCCAACTCTCTCACTAACTACCTACAACAAAATTTATATAATTATGAATAGCAAAACACAAAATTAATAAATACAAACCATAGTGCTCCTTAGAGAACATCTACACCACATTAGAGGGTTTATATGTATTATTTGCTGCATGTCCCACCCTCAGTGCAGAAACCGGCACCAGTGCCCGAGAGGCACCAGCCAACCAACACAGCAGGACCTCACATCCCATCCGTCCCAGAGTGCTGGCGTCCAACAGCCTGCGGTCCCACAGACCAAGCAGCATCCGACCTACTACCCATCGACCACCTACTCGAACAATCGTCCCACCATGTCGGCGCGCCCCAACACACGTCCCTCCTGCTGGCAAGGCCACCATCTCCATCACCCCTCCACCAGTCACAGTCTCCCCCGCCCCCCCCACCATGCACGCGCACAAGCTCCTCGCTAGAGCTCCACCTCCTTCATTCAAGAGTACCGCCCCGTACCACCAGCACCACCATGCACCCGTCACCAACCGCACCAGTCACCACCCACGCTCACCTCCTCCATCCACCATACTGCCGCCATCTACCTGGCCACCACCCTCGCACCACCACCACGCGCCACCCGACCACCATGCACCATCCCTGCTAGTCTGCACGCGCCCCCCCCCCCCCCCAGCCCAACCTGACCACACCAAGCCAGCAGCCACCCAGCGCACCCCCACCACCGTCACAGCACCGTCACAGCCCAGGTGGACCAGCCAACAGACACCAGTGGGACCAGTACCCGACCAGGACCAGCACGACCAACTCACACCCCCACCCATCACCCACACACCAGCTCGACCCCTCAGACCACACTCTCTCAGCCACCACACACATCACACCCACACACCACACACACACACACACACACAAGACCACACGTACAACTACACCACACGACACACTCACACACCACACATACACAGCGACACCCGACCCACCCCCCCCGCCCCACCCCCCCCCCCCCCCCCACTCAGAC
>NC_061834.1:8053405-8060905 GCF_019202785.1 Penaeus chinensis | reverse complement strand
TCATCATCATCATCATCATCATCATCATTATTATAATTATCATTATCATCATCATCATCATTATTATAATTATCATTATTATCATCATCATCATCATCATCATCATCATTATTATAATTATCATTATCATCATCATCATTATGCTATCATTGTTATTAGTTTATCATATTCTATTTATTTAATCCCTATTGTCCTTCCTGACAAGCGTCTCGGTTTGCACAAGACCGTAACAGACACTGATCACCTAACTGCGAATAATAGGATTTTCGGAGCGTAATGTCCTCTGCGGGGATTCATTATCCGTCAGAAATTGCGCCGGTGCTCGCAGGATGTACTTATTCACATATGTAAACACACACAGACACTTATATATATATATATATATATATATATTGTTAAGTGCTGCTTTATATATATATATATTATAATATATATATATGTATAAATACATATGAATATGTATGCATACACATATTATAATATATATAATTTATATATATGCATATATACATATTTATACATATGCATATATACATATTTATACATATGCATATATACATATTTATACATATGCATATATACATATTTATACAGATATATACATATATTATAATATATATATACACATAAATACACACACACACACACGCACATATCTATATATATATATATATATATATACATACACACACACGTATGAATGATAAAACATTCTACTGTGTTGATATTATGGTACCTCATAATTCACAAATGAATATATACATATATATATATATATGAATGGTAAAATATTCTACCATGTTGATACTATGGTAAAAAAAATCCACAATGCACAATCTAGTTTTATCAAAAACGAAACTATGGTCTGAAGGGGAAGGGGAGAGGAGGAAGTATGAAAGAGAGAAAAAAGGGTGAATACTGGGGAAGTAAGGACAGGTGAACGGAACGAAAGTAGGTCAGATTAGGTCGAAGAATCAGGCGGTCTATGCGCAGGGTGGCCGGCATACAGGAGAAGGCGGAGGATGTGGGAAGGGATGAGGCTGCCGACAGGAGAAAAGCCGCTGGCCAAGTTGAAATTAGGCAGCAGCTCGATTAAGGATGATTCCACCAGTCTGCGGGCGTGGACATTAGCGGAAGGGAAGGCGATACGCGCGCTTGATCAATCCATCTGATGGCCTGTTTCCCACTGATGGCAAAAGAGGGTGCTGTTGTGTCCCCTGAATAGAGCGTATTTATGTTGAAACAGACGCTGAGTGAGACTGACGCCGGTCTCGCCAAAGTGCTGCTAATCACAGAAGACACAAAAAAACAGCATAGGTGCCCACCTATGAGGTAGAGGGAGAGCTAGTGTGACGAAAATCAGCCTGCAGTTGAGAGGGTGAAGAGGGTGACGGAGATAGTAGATCTCCTCAGTGTAAGGCAGGCTGAGGACGGGCAGGTGAGGAGTCTCTTTAGGAGAGGAGTCGTGGTAGAAGGTAAGCCGCGTCCTGGATAACGCGGCGTCGAGAACATGACGAGGAGAACGAACGAAACAGGAAGTCGATCTCTCCTAAATCGAGCTGCTGCCTAATTTCAACCTAAACAGCGGCTTTTCTCCTGCCGACAGCCTCCTCGCTCCCCACATTCCCCGCCGTCTCCCTTATGCCGGCCACCCTGCGCATAGACCGCTAGATTCTTCGACCTAATCTGACCTACCTTCGTTTCCGTTCACCTGTCCTCACCTGCCCCGTGTTCACTCTCTTTCTCTCTTTCATACTTCCTCCTCTCCCCTTTCCCTTCAGACCTGAAGATGGAATCCAGAAGGATTTCGAAAATATTGTCTCGTTTTTAATAAATCTTTGCACTGTGGATTTGTCTATATATATATATATATATATATATATATATTATATCTATATATTATATACATATATCATAATATACATATATATAAAACATATATACAAATGTAACATATATATATATAATATGTATATGTATATATATTATATCCTATGTGCATATTATATGTATGTATATTATGTATATAAGTACATATGTATATATATTCATATATATATATATATATATATATATATATATATATATACATATATGTATGTATGTATGTACACACACACACACACACACACACACACACACACACACACACACACACACACACACACACACACACTGTGTACTTTACAATCAATAAAATATGCTACTGAAATGTGCCCCAACACCTCGCTTCGACAAAGTAATGAGTTCGATCCGGGATCCAGAGAGAGTGAAGGAAAGCCTAGTTACTCAGACCGGAAAATCCTTGGCGATTGTAATGGTCTTAGGCTTAGCTACAAATCCTTGCGAGGATGACATTAGTGTCGCAGATAACTCTGTACCTCTCTCCCTCCCTCTTCACCCTCCCCCTCCCTCCTCACCCCCTTCCCTCTTCTCTGTCGTTCCTTATTTTTCTCTTTCCTACTTTCCATTTGGCTAATCTCCCGTCTCCCCCTCTCTATCTCTCTTTTCTTTCCTCTCTCTTTCTCCTTTCCCCTCTGACTTTTCTTCACTGGCTACCACCCTCTCTCTCTTCTCCCTTTTTTGATCTCTCCCTCTCTCTCCTCTCACTGGCTTCCGACCCCTCTCCCCTTCCTCTGGATACTGCTCCCTTTCCCCTGGCCACCGCCCCTTCTCCCTTCCCTCTCCCTGTTTGATATCTCCCTCTCTCCCTCCCTTCCCTCTCCCTTCTCCCTGTTTGATCTCTCCCTCTCTCCCCTGTTCTTAACCACCGCCTCCCCCCCCCCCCCCCCGTTCTCTGTGGTTGGTCTCTCCCTTTCCCCATTTCCCTTGGTCTCATTACCTATTACCCCCCCCCCCCCCCCCCCCCAATTATCAATTTAGTAATTAGGTCTTAAGGGTTTGCGATATTTTTCTACTTTTTTTATTACTACACTTTTTTCTAATCGCTGGTGTTCACCATCATTATATTCTTTTTATCAAATATATTTTCATTATTTTCATAAGGCCTTCATTTGTATTGTTTTTGTTATCATCATCATTACAATTATCATAATCATCACTGTCGTCCATTTGTTACTGATGTGATTATTATCATCGTGATTATCATTATTGCTATTATCGCTACCCCCACTATTATTGCCTTTATCACCATCTCCATTATCATCAAAATAATCTCATATGATGATGCTGGATCATCTGCTCTGCGGGAGGCGAGCTAAGGACTTAACGATTTTTTCTTTTTCGTTCTGTATTGTTTCGATATAGGCCCCTTTACCCGCTCCTACACATATTATTTTGTGTACGTTGGTTCACATGAAGTCTGTAATTTTATTATGTTGAATTAAATATTATGCAAAATTTATTTTTTTATACACAAATAAATTCCAGACGAACAGTTCATTAATAAATCATATATTTTACAATTCATGATATCGTTAGATATATACAAGATATAAAATCAACATAAGGGTACACACTATCTCTCACACAATATATATATATATATATATATATATATATATATATATATATATGGGGTGAGTAAAGACACTAATACCATATATATATATATATATATATATATATATATATATATATATATATATATATATATATATATATGGTGACGTAAATATCACAAAGTGTTCTCTATAGCTATATCTTTTCCGTCAGCTTTTTACCATTCACTATAGTTTTTATATCGATAATAAGTTTTTAGACTAGTAGAGGTTGTAGATGAGAGAAAAATGAAAAATGCTGTCAAGGCTAATATAGTAATGGATCTTTATATGTATGAGAATGCTGTAACATGTAGGAGAATGTCATGTTTGAGTAGTGATGCATCTTGTTCTGGCAAAACCCAAAAGAAACCAGACCTTCCACTCATCATTTGAGCAAAAAATAGAAAACGAAGAGAACGAACATTAAGGGTCGGACATGAACGAAATTTAAAAGAAATGTTTCACGTCATCATATGCCAGATGGTAACTGAAAAACTGCGTGGAGCAAATAACGTTCCAAGGTTTCAATGCGACTGATCTTTTGCATACATCAAGCCACTTTTGTGTAGTTGTCCTCTTGTGTGAAAAGTTGCGGAAAGACACAAACTTCTTGTTTCTGTTAATGCCACGAACAAACAGCACATTGGACCACTGTTAACGAAATATACCGAGAAAACACTTAAGAACAGCGTAAAAACTAGGAGGCACAAAATAATGGGGCGGAGCTAGTGACGTCACCGTGCATAGCGAATGAGGACGCTCCAAGAGATACCAGAGGGAAGGAAAAAGGAAAGGAGGGAAAGATGGAAGGAGTGAAGGAGGAAGAGAGGGAATGGAGGAAGGAGGGAAGTAACAAAGGAGGAACGTGACAAGGGCGGGAAGGGAGGAGAGAGGGGGAAAAAAAAGGGAGAAAAGAGGGAAGGAGGGACCTGACGTAGGTGGGAAGAGAGGGGAAAGAGAGTCAGGGAAGGATGGAGAGAGAAGGGGTAATGTTTGTGTGTGAATGCCGAGATTTGATACATTTATCAATTTTAAATAAATATCAACAACGATAAAATGCTTAACAATAGCATTAACGCGTTTTTCATGCCAGTTTTTCACTTCTCATTCTAGTCTCTTCCTCCCTCTTTGTACATTTGTCCCTCTCTCTTTTCCTTTCTTTTACCTTCCTTCCCTTTCTTCATATTCCCTGCCTTCTTTCCACCCTTTAACGCTCCTTCCCTCCTTTATTTTCTTCCCTTTAACCCTTCCTCCCTCTCTCCTTCCTCTTCATTCTGCTTCATATTCCCCTCACCCTTCTTTTCGTCATCCCTCTTCTATTTTCACTCTCCCTCTTCTTTTCCTCCCTTCTGCAATTCCTCTTTGTCACTATCCTTTCCTTCCACCCTTACATCCTCTTTCCCTTTCACTCCTTCCCTCCTTCTTCCCTCCTCCTTTCTCCCTCCTGTTGTGTTTGACCACATATAATTCACCAGTACGTCGTAATACTGATCCGGAATGTATAATTTATTGCTCTAATAAAGCCTTTATGATAATCCCACGTTCGTCGTCCAAATTATTAACGTTGGATCTTCTTATTGATCTGCTTTATCAAGGTTAATTATACGACTTCTTGGTAAGTGCTGCTTTTAATTGATATTTTGTATGAGAGAGCATTAGCAGTCTACCTACTTGCCGGTAAGGCGCGAGGATACATAGAAAACGCTATGGGGGGGGGGGGTGTACTTAAATATATTGTTAGTAATATCCTAATATAAAGTACAAAACTAATAGGAAGTTTATAAGAGATTCGTATACACAACGCTTCCTTACCCCTTTAAGGAACTTCAATACTGGCCCTTACAAGAGAACATAGGTTGGGTTGTGAACAGGAGGAATTTATTTAAACTTACCAATAACTATTAACTTTCTTCGGTTTGTTTGTTCGGAAGTTCCCTTGGCCGACTACCTGAATTACGTGGTTGAGTATCTTGTACATTTGCCTCTTCACTATGAGAATTCTCAGAAGACGCAACAGCGCCACGTTCTTCTGGTATGGTCATAGTCTCAGGTTGACCTACAACTTTAGGAATGTAGGACAGACTTATTCGTAATTCACTATTCTCTGTAAAAAAAATTCCCCCGAGTACCCTGAAGTATCCAAATATGATGGTCTTACCTGATTTATGTGTCTTTTCGGAACTTTACCATCCACTCTGACAGTATAATGTAATTTACCCAACCTTTCCACGAATCCTATAGTCCATTTGGTATAGTAAGAGGTATCCATTCTCACCATTACACTGTCTCCTTTCTTGAACTCTCTACAATTATTAGAAGCTTGTGCTTATATTCATCCTTCCTATTGTTTACCCTTAATAAAATCTTGCTTCAAGTTCAGTTTACGTCTAATCCTCCTTCCCATAAATGAAGATGAAGGTGAACACCCCATTGTTGCATGAGGTATAGTCCTGTATGCTAGCAGAAACCTATCAGTACATTTACCAACAATGGAACTGGTGGCTTGGCGACACTTCATATTATTTTTGAAGGTCTAAACAAGCCGTTCAGCCTCACCAATTGTAGCGAGATGGTATGTAGCACTAGAGGTATGTTTGATATTATCAGCTCTACACCAAGATTGAAATTCAATAGAGATGAACTGGGATTGCAGATATAAGTTACCAGATATAAGACTTTGCTATAGTTTTGAAAGTAATGGATCTTTCCCTATGTAGAATGCATAGGAAGTGATGGGTAATTGATAAGCATCTATCAGCATAACACAAGCTACTTCCTGAACATTGGGTCCCCTATCCACTGGCAAATGAGATAATACACCAACATTCACAATTCCGTGGTACGCCTATACTCCAAGATGTAGTTGTATGCAGCAAGTACTACTGGTCATCTTTGTATCTGGCATCTTCCAAGTTTGGTAATCTACATTTAGGACCATAATATTCAACAATGGTTTACGATCAGTAACTAAAATGAACTGTTTCTTACCATAAAGATATATGTGGAACTTCTTAACTCCATATACTAAAGTTATAGCTTTTTTAATAATCTATAAGTATATACAATAGGTTTCCCAGTGCAGTCCTCCATAGCATGGGCTACCACAGCACCTAAACCTACCAGTGATGCATCACATACTTGTTTAACAGGTCAATGTTGGCTGTATGAGTCAGAAATGAACTAGAGGTTAGTTTCTGCTTAATTCCGTCAGATGAATTTTGGCAAAGTGCTCAAGAGAAGAAACTTCATTCCATTTTCCTTGATCTGGTTTAGCACTGCTATTAACCTATAGTGATGTTCTTTCTCATTTTCACTATCTATAAAGGCAAATGCACTGGGTAGTGCATTAGAGATCTTATCCATAGTTTGCTGCCAAATTGCTGGGCTAGATGCTATACCATAAAGCAGTCTCTTCGACGTTAATGTAATAGTGTAATTTTTGATTTACAATGTTCTTGTGATTTTTCGTACATCTCTAGTTGTTGAAATACAGTCTTAAAATCAATCTCAGACAGTGCACTTCACTGGACTAATGCAGCTAACATATCTTGGATATTGGATTGAGGATGCTGAACTACATGTAGAGTTGGATTTACAGTAATCTTGTAATCACCATATAATCTAACATCCCAATCTCTCTTGGCTTCAGGTACCAATGGTGTACTCCAATCTGAGAATGTTACCCTTTCCCTTAACCCTTCTGCTTCTTCTTGATTTCCAGATCTACTGCTACTCTCGGAGCGTAGGGAATCTGTTCTTAGAGCAAAGATTTTGGGTTTTGAATCAAGTTTTAGCATTTTTACTGCATCGGTTTTCTGACGGAATATGCTGGCTCAAAATGTCCCAAGTGGTTGTCTTTAACTTATCTTTGGAAATCTAAAATATTTATGTCACAAATTAAGCCAATATGATCTGACAAACTTGAACTTGAGTTTGAACTAAGATACCATCACCCATATCTGCGGCATATTTTACCTGCTTCTTGGGTTTGTACCTA
>NC_061834.1:8040905-8043405 GCF_019202785.1 Penaeus chinensis | reverse complement strand
TATTATTATTGTTATCATTATTATTATTATTATTATTATTATTATTATTATTTTTATTATAATCACTATCTTTATTATTATTATTTTATTATCATTATCATTATTATCATTATCAATATTATCATTATTATCATCATCATTATTATCATTATCAATATTATCATTATTATCATCATCATTATTATCATTATTATCATCATCATAATCACCATCATTGAAACTCTTATCATGATCATTATCCTTATTACTGCTTAAGATCATGAGGAATGGGAGAATGATTGGTAAACTGATATCCATGAGAAATATGTCTTATGAAATCTATATAAACTTAAGTTAGGAACTCAACACAAAGGAAGAATAATATGTATACTCTGTCTGTATGGCTCTCTCCCTCCCCTCTCTCTCTCTCTCTCTCTCTCTCTCTCTCTCTATATATATATATATATATATATATATATATATATATATCTCCCTCCCTCTATCAATCTGTTTCCCTTTTATTCTCCCCTCCTTCCCCACACCTCAGACTTATACAACGCAAAAGGAAGATCCAATAAGCCAGTGTTCCTGAGACCTCAAATAGTATCGCGAATCAGGCAGATTTTTTTTTTTCTTCGAGATCAGTCAAAAACAGAGAGAGAGAGAGAGAGGGATAGAGAGGGAGAGAGAGAGAGAGAGAGAGAGAGAGAGAGAGAGAGAGAGAGAGAGAGAGAGAGAGAGAGAGAGAGAGAGAGAGAGAGAGAGAGAGAAAGTGAATGATAGATAGATAGATAGAGAGAGAGAGAGAGAGAGAGAGAGAGAGAGAGAGAGAGAGAGAGAGAGAGAGAGAGAGAGAGAGAGAGAGAGAGAAAGAAAGAAAGAAAGAAGAGAGAGACCAGGAATATAACTAAAACAGGAAAAAGGAAAGAACAGTAAGAACACAAAAAGAACTTTCCAAATCAAATACAGTCAAGGACATTTTATACTAGAAGCTTGAAACTTTTTGTTTAATCATTGTTATTATTGTTGTTGTTGTGAATGTTGTTGTGGCTGAAATTATTGCTGTTGTTGATGTTGCAGATTGCAATATTTTCCCTTTTATCGACATTGTCATGGTGTTGATGTTATTACTGGGACAGTAGTGATAGTGCTAGTAACGATGATAATGATAATGATAATAATATTAATAATTATATGATGATGATACTAGCTGTTGCTGCTGATAATGATAGTAACAATAAAAACAAAAACAATAATATGATAACAATAATAATAACAATAATGGTACTGATAATGATAATAATAATAATGATAAAAATAATATTGATAATAACAATAACAATTATAATGATGATATAATAATAACAATAATAACGGTAATAATAGTAATAATAATGGTGATAAGGATAATAATAATACTAATAATAATAATGATAATGTTGATAATAATAATAATAATAATAATAAAAATAATAATAATGATGATAATAATGATAACAATAATAATAATTATAATAATGATAATAATAATGATAATAATAATAATAATAAAAATAATAATAATAATGATAATGATAATGATAATAATGATAACAATAATAATGATAACGATAATGATAACAGCAATTATTACACTGACAACAATAAGGATATTGATAATAATAATAACAGTTATAATAATAATAATATTGATGATAATAATAATGATCATGATAATGATTATAAGACTGCTAATGATATCAATAAAGATGAAAGTAATAATAATGATAATGACAGGAAATGGTACTAATATCCTTTCCTTCATTCTAATCACTAAAACATCAGAAAATTAAGTCCATCAAAGGAAAAACATTTAATATCAGTTAATTGCCATTTGGATGATATGCAACGTGACAGTCTCCCACGCTCAGATCTCCTATTAGGAAAACAAAAAAACCTTGTGTGGTTGTTTTATCAGACACGTAAACACTTATGAAGGAAAAGTGATTATTATAATGTTGATGGTAATGATAAGGTGATAATAATGATAAGACTAACTAAATAAAGATAATAATAGAAATAACAAAAAATATAATAATGATTATGATAATAACGACGATAACGATGATCATAATGATAATGATAATGATAATGAAAATAATAATAATAATAGTAATAATAATAATAACTATATAATAATAATACCAATAATAATAACATTAATAATAATAATAATAATAATAATAATAATAAAATAATAATAATGATGGTGATAATAATAATAATAATAATAATAATAATAATAAGTAATAATAATTTTGATAATAATAATAATCATTATTATCTTTATTATTATGTTGATAATGGTGGTAACAATAACATTGCTACTACTACTAATAATAACAATAATGATAATAATAATGCTAATTATAATAACAAAAAATGGTAATGATATTAATAATAATGATAATAATAATAATAATAATAATAATAATAATAATAATAATGATAATAATAATAATAATGATAATAATGATAATAA
>NC_061834.1:8020905-8023405 GCF_019202785.1 Penaeus chinensis | reverse complement strand
TTTTTTTTTTTTTTTTTGAGAAAATAATAAATTAATCGCGATAAACATTGAAAACTAATATAAAGTCGTAACAGTATACATCCCAGGATAATTAACTCTGTAACACTGACTCCCTTACACATTACTCTCAGGGGAATTGTAAGAACATGTTATTTGTCGAGATGAGATTATGTTGCTGTTTGTTTTTTGTTGAGTTTCCCCTCTGTATTTGTTGTCTGAATCGGTCTCTGTTTCCTCTTCCCGTTTTCTTTCTTTTTTTTTTTCTTTTTTTTTGCCTTTTTTTTTAATTTTACTTTTTCATCCTCTTTTATCTCTTTTTTCCTCTCACTCTTTGTTTTCCTTTCTCTCTTTCCGTCGTTCTTACTCTTTATTCTCTTTTTCTCTCTCTCCATCCACCCTTTCTTTCTTTTTCTCTCTCTCTGTGTCTTGCAGCCGCTCTCCTCCCTCCCTCCCTCCATCTCTCTCCGATCCTGTTTATCTTTCTTTCTCTATGTCCCATTTTCCTTGTCTCTTTCTTTCCCTTTCTTTAACCTACTTTCAATGTGGATTATTAATCAAATCTGCTCTTAAGCTTTTTTTATTTATTCCTTTATCTTCCAGGATCTCCTATTTCTTTTTTCGAACTTATTTCTTCGTACCTTTTCTATTCTCACATTCCTCTCTTTCTTTTCCTTATGGATTTTCCGTTGCTTCTCTTTTTATTTCGCCTTTCTCGGCTCCTTTTCTCTCATACCTCTTTTCTGTTTTCCCATTCTTATTTCTCCCTACTTTCTCTCTTCTCGCTTTTCTCTCAACCTCTCCTCTCCTCTCTCTTTTCTCCTTTTCTCTCTTTCTTTATTTCTCTCCTCCCACTTTTCATTTTTCTCTCCCACCTGTCTCTTCTTCCTCTTATCTCTCTTAGTCTTTTTTTCCCCTCTTTCTTTACCCATTTTCTCTCCCACCTTTCTTCTCCTCCCCTTTTCTCTCCCGTCTTTCTCTCCTCCACTTCCTAATCCCACCATTCCATCCTCCCTCTTTTTTCCCCTTCTCCCCTTTTCTCCTCACTCTCGTCTCTCTCCCAAACCTCTCTCTCCCTCTTACCTTTCCTCCCACTCTTCCCCCTCCCCCCCCCCCCTTCTTCTCACCCACGCCGCGACCACGAATCCCGCCTCCCTTGGGTACTGAGTGCCAGATCCCTCTCGATGCCAAACCCGACACGGTAGGCTGCCTAAGTCATGTTCTGCGACGTGGGACCCGATGATGTGCCTTTGCTCTTGTTTTGCATGTTGATGAGGCCTTCATGAGGACGCGGGAGGCAGCAGCTAGGATGTTGGCTATGCGGCGGGATGTGCGTCCCCGGGCTCATAGGGCTGAATGTGTAAATAGTGTGTTGTAACTGATTCGTTATCTAGTCGGGGTCCACGTTATGTGTCTGGGTGCCGGACTGTTGGGTTTGGGCGGATATGCGAGGAATAAATAACTGGGGGAGAAAAATGTGTGTATAAGTTTGCATGTGTGTGTGTGTGTGTGTGTGTGTGTGTGTGTGTATGTGTGTATACGTGTGTGTGAGTGTGTGTGTGTGAGTGTTTGCGTACTTATGTGTGTGTGTATGTGTGTGTGTGTTTATACGTGTGTGTGAGTGTGTGTGTGAGTGTTTGCGTGTGTATGTGTGTGTGTATGTGTGTGTGTGTGTGTGTGTGTGTGTGTGTGTGTGTGTGTGTGTGTGTGTGTGTGTGTGTGTGTGTGTGTGTGTGTGTGAGTGTTTGCGTGTGTATGTGTGTGTGTATGTGTGTGTGTGTGTGTGTGTGTGTGTGTAAAGCGTGTGTATGTAGTGGTTTCTCTGTGTCGAGAGTATGTATTCATTTCGTTAATTGACTGACCGAATAAGAGCTGGGGCTGGTTAATAATAGAATCCAAACCTATGTATATTCTCTTCACTTTGCTTTTATATTACGGATTTTTGGTTATTCGTTTCGGATATGCATAACTTCTTTCTTTTAAAGCAAATAAAGAAAAAAAGAAAATTTAAATGTGAAAAACAAAGTTAAATTGTTTATATAAATGGCTGATATCGGGAGAAAATCTAGGGTATTAGTTTGCCGCGTTTCACTACTAGCTGACCAATCCTTGCAGTCTGGGAGCAGAGCAGGATGTGCTTTTGTTGTACGTATAAACAATATTATGCAGCACTAGGATTGTAGGATGGCTCGGAATAGTCTAACACTACGCAAATTGAGTTGGCAGGAATACCCATGGCCACCGAATTTCTATTGAAACAAGGCTCAGGGGCAATTTTCTGCTATTCACAGAGCGTTCTCCAGGTTCTGAAAACTATAAACAAAGGTGCAGAAAATATGGCAAATGACATCAGGATAAACGTGTATCATGCAAAAGAATGAAGCCATAATATACGTTTTATGTGGATTCCATCGCATGTTGGAATCCCTGAGCATGATCATGCTGATCGCCTAGCAAAGTCAGCATGTGACAATATTGATCTAGGGGTACCTCGTTTTAGGAT
>NC_061834.1:8013405-8015905 GCF_019202785.1 Penaeus chinensis | reverse complement strand
AAAAGAGAGGGAAACATGGGAGGGGAAGAAAGAGCGATATATGGGTGTAGGAAGAGAGGGTAGAGGGGAAAGGAAATAGGAAAGGCGAAAAAGAAAGAAAAGTATATACAAAAATGAGAGAGAAAAGGGGAAAAAGAAAAGGACATTTGGAGTGGAAAGAAAGAGGAACAAGAAAATAAGAGGGGAAAGGGGGGAGAAGTAAAAGGGGGAAAACAGTGAAATATGGAAAAGAGAGAGGAAAGGTGAAAAAAAGATGGGGAAGAGAGGCGAGGGAGGAAAAAGAAAGGGAAAAGGAGAAAAGGAAAAAGTGGGTAGGTATGTGTAAGACGTGGTCGGGGTTTAAAGAGGTAAATATGGATTTTAGAGGGATGGTGGGGTGAAGAGATATGAATGAAGGAGGATTAGAAGAGAAAGAGAAAGCAGAGAGAGAAAGAAAGAGAGAGAGAGAGAGAGAGAGAGAGAGAGAGAGAGAGAGAGAGAGAGAGAGAGAGAGAGAGAGAGAGAGAGAGAGAGAGAGAGAAGGAAGGAGAGAGAGAGAGAGAGAGAGAGAGAGAGAGAGAGAGAGAGAGAGAGAGAGAGAGAGAGAGAGAGAGAGAGAGAGAAGGAAGGAGAGAGAGAGAGAGAGAGAGAGAGAGAGAGAGAGAGAGAGAGAGAGAGAGAGAGAGAGAAAGAGAAGGAAGGAGAGAGAGAGAGAGAGAGAGAGAGAGAGAGAGAGAGAGAGAGAGAGAGAGAGAGAGAGAGAGAGAGAGAGAGAGAGAGAGAGAGAGAGACGGAAAGCTGTCCTTAGGCGCCAGAGATTCCTTTCATCTCATATCCCAAACATCTAGATATCTTTTCAACAAAAAATACATATTTTATTACTTCTTGTTAAGATTATTTCAAACAGTCTTGTTTGTTCAGACATTTTCATAACTACCAGCTATGCCTATACTTTTACTTGAATCTTGAAAAATATGAGCAATAACCTTGAAGTGTTAATTTACTGTATTATCCCTCTATTATTTGCATATCTATATCAGTCTGCCGTATATCTATATGTATATATGTATGTCTGTATGTATGTATGTATATGTGTATGTATACATATATATATATATATATATGTATATATATATATATATATATATATATATATATATATATATATATATGAGACCATCTCTACCTTTGTCCATAACCACATCTCTCACTCTATTTTTTTCTCTCTATTTAAACCAGCTTACTTGTTTGTCTGTCTGCCTGCCTCTCTCTCTCTCTCTCTCTCTCTCTCTCTCTCTCTCTCTCTCTCTCTCTCTCTGTCTCTCTCTCTCTCTCTCTCTCTCCCTCTCTCTCTCTCTCTCTCTCTCTCTCTCTCTCTCTCTCTCTCTCTCTCTCTCTCTCTCTCTCTCTCTCTCTCTCTCTACCTTTTTCTTCTCTCCCTATTTCCCTCCCACCTCCCTCCCTCAATCGCTCTGCTAATGATCAACCCAAATCATCAACGAAAAGAAAAGTTTAAATAACAGCAAAATAAAATAAATAAACAAATAAAAAGTGACGAAAGGAAAATAACACTGACCCCAAGAAGTAACGTCCAGCCATACGCGTCCAACTCAGTCCCACTAAAGTCATGCACGGCAAATATTGGCATAGGAAAGTTACATTACCAAGCCCCCCGGACACTGTGACGCAAGTGTGTTTACTCTTGGCAGTTCCCTCCCGAGCTGGGCGAGTCGCGGAGACATTAAGGAGTGAAGAGGAACAGTATTGGAGGGAAAAAAGGCCTTTCAGTTTTGCTTTTTTTCAGGAGGAAAAAAAAATCCGAATGTTAAGGGTGGTTTATTTTTTATGTTATTGTTTTTGTTCTTATGAGTAGGATCAGGATGATGACTTTTGTTATTATTTTGATTGTTATTATTATCGATATTGCTGTAGCTGTTGCTAGTATTATCATCAACATTGGTGTCATCATTATTGTTATCATTATCAGTATGAGAATAATAGACAAGTAAAATAATGATAATGATGATGATGATATAAATAATAATAATAACAACAATAACAATAATAATGATCATAATTATAATAATGATAATAATGATAAAAATTATAATGATAATAATGATAGTAATAATAAAAATAATCGTCAATTATCATTATCATTATAATCATTATTGTTATTATTATCATTATTATTAGTATTATTATTATCATCATTATAACAACAACATTAATGATAATAATAATTATTATTGTTATTATAATATTTATTATGATCATTACTTTTATTTCTTATTGCAAACACACACACACACACACACACACACACACACACACACACACACACACACACACATGAACACACACACACGCACACACACACACGTACATAGACAAATATAAAGATACACACACACACACACAGAACTCCCTACAACGCCCACACTCACACACTTTTTTATTATTGCAGATTCGTATTTAGTGACTGAAGAGAATTCCAAATGAACTTTAACCCTGTTGCCTT
>NC_061834.1:7963880-7971380 GCF_019202785.1 Penaeus chinensis | reverse complement strand
CCTCCCTCCCTCCGTCTCTCCCTCTCTCTCTCTCTCTCTCTCTCTCTCTCTCTCTCTCTCTCTCTCTCTCTCTCTCTCTCTCTCTCTCTCTCTCTCTCTCTCTCTGCCTCTCTCTCTCTCTCTCTCTCTCTCTCTCTCTCTCTCTCTCTCTCTCTCTCTCTCTCTCTCTCTCTCTCTCTCTCTCCCTCTCCCTCGCTCTCTCTCTCTCTCTCTCTCTCTCTCTCTCTCTCTCTCTCTCTCTCTCTCTCTCTCTCTCTCTCTCTCCCTCCCTCTCTCTCGCTCTCTCTCTCTCTCTCTCTCTCTCTCTCTCTCTCTCTCTCTCTCTCTCTCTCTCTCTCTCTCTTCCTCCCTCCCTCTTTCGATCATTCTACCCATCAATAGATAGGTGCCACATTAAAAAAAAAAAAAAAAAAAAACTGCAAATAACAAACATCAGAAAAAAAAAACTGCAAAGCCAACAACAACAACAATAATAGCAAATAGCAAATGCCACGCAACTTTGCTCATGCCAACCGTAGATGGGCGGAGCCAAGGTTACCCACGCCCACAAGGTTTTCTAGAAACCAGTGTCATCGATAATTGGATATGTGTGTGTGTGTGAGTGTGTGTATGTGTGTGTGTGTGTGGGGGGGGGGGGTACACTTAGTGTTGGTGTGTGTGTGTGTGGGTATGGGATGTGTCGGATTAGCGCGTGTGTGTGTGTGTGTGTGTGTGTGTGTGTGTGTGTGTGTGTGTGTGTGTGTGTGTGCATGTGTATCCGTGTACGTGAAGTGTATATGTGTACGCATGTGTGAAGGTGTACATATATCTGCGTGTAAATATACAATGAGCACATACGTTTGAGAATAACAATCATAATCATAAAGATGAAATTAATATGCTTTGATAAGTATTGATAAATTCGCGATGCCAGTAAAAAAAAAAAAAAAAAAAATGTTACGAAGCGAAACGAGAGAAGAAAGAGAAGCTGGAAGTGAAACTGTTACCTAGCAAAGTGCATTTAAGTGGAGAGAAACTTCATTATACAGAAGCTGAGTTAAGAGTAGAACAAGAAGATCGAGGAAAAGATGTGGCATTTGGTGAATCTTTGAAGCTCTTTCGTGTTTTTTTTTTTTTTTTCTGTCGTTCTCTCTTTCACTTTCTCTCTTTCTCTCTCTCTCTCTCTCTCTCTCTCTCTCTCTCTCTCTCTCTCTCTCTCTCTCTCTCTCTCTCTCTCTCTCTCTCTCTCTCTCTCTCGCTCGCTCTCTCTTTCTCTCTCCTTTTCTCTATCCCTCTCCCACTCTCTCTCTCTCTCTCTCTCTCTCTCTCTCTCTCTCTCTCTCTCTCTCTCTCTCTCTCTCTCTCTCTCTCTCTCTCTCTCCTTCTCCCTCTCCCTCTCCGTCTCTCTATCTCTCTTTCTCTCGCTTTCTCTCTCTCTCTCCTTCTCCCTCTTTCTCTCTCTCTCTCTCTCTCTCTCTCTCTCTCTCTCTCTCTCTCTCTCTCTCTCTCTCTCTCTCTCTCTCTCTCTCTCCTCTCTCCTTCTCCTTCTCCTTCTCCCTCCCCCTCTCCCTCTCCGTCCCTCTATCTCTCTCTATCTCTTGCTACAAGTTGCTAGTGTTGCCTAGGTGGAATCTTGCCTCAAGCCTTAACCATATATTATATCGTATATTGACCTTAGTCGGGGGGGGGGGGGGTTATCTAGTTCACTATTGCATCTAGTTGGTTTCTCTGCTTAGAAACCATTGCTGTGGTGCTCGTTGATCTAGAAAAATGATTATATAGTCATGTCCAACGGTATTAGTTTTTTTTTTCTGCGGATAGCAGCAGTGGCTGATATGCTTAACCAAATATACTTTTTGCAATGCTTTAAGATTTATTATGGAAAAGAAATATAATTCATAAATTAAATAAGCACACACACACATATACACGTACACGCACGAGCGCAAAACCGAGTACACACAAACAAAAAAAAAAATATGTGCGAGACCAGTTAAGCGAACAGGTTCTGAGAATCAGTTCGGAGCGACTCGCCTAGCCGTGAAGGTGGTTCGCCTAAGAGCTCGTCTCCTCTGTGGCTTTCTCGGTAAATTATTAGGTTAATATAGTGCTAAATATATGTATATATTGTGAGGTCATGCATAAACGTGTCTTTGGTTTATATGGGAGTTAAATGCGGAATTTTAGATGATTTTTAAAAAAAAAAACTAATGGCGACGTACCGATCGTTTGTGTCATGACAGTGAAAACAAGTGTTTAAATATATTTTTCAATATGTCTGTTTCGCGATCTAAAAAAAAAACAAAAAAACGCTACACTTTATAAGAGAAGTTCACTTGCCGTTTTATTAGATACTGAACCCAGACATCTTGGATTTTATTAACTTTATTTTCAATCACGTCAACATCCCCTGGAGAGAATAAATCAGCGTGTTGTTATGATTGTCAGGATGTTAATAATCGCCAAGTAAGGTTTAGTATCAAAATGGTTAATCTTACATTCTGTAGTGGAATAGAACAAAGAAAACACATGAAACAGATCTACAAAAAACAGAGGCACAGTTAGAAACTGACAAAAGTTAAATATCTTTGGACAAATGTCAGTGTTGGTTTCTTATCGAATATGTGATTTGCACAATTTAATGAACGTAAGTACGCTATAAACTACCTTCAAAGGGACTAGTGTAATTAGGAAACATGGATAATTGAGTGTATATATGTATATATGTGTGTGAATATACATATATATATATATATATGTGTGTGTGTGTGTGTGTGTGTGTGTGTGTGTGTGTGTGTATGTATGTATGTATGTATGTATGTATGTATGTATGTATGTATGTGTATATTTATATAGGTAGTTCGTTAATTCGATACACATATAACAAATGTATAGATGTGTCTATGTATACATGTGCACCTCCCCGTACAAGTGAAACGATTGAAACGATTAAAAAATATAAAAAATAAATTAACTAGAAAACTGTAAATGATAAGCCATAGAAACCAGTACCAAGATGAGAGCTGTCGATAGGAAGTAGGACATTTTTTCGGTAGCCGGGAGCGGGAGAGGTAAGGCGGTGGGAGTCAGGAAAGGTCAAGATCCTGTGGACTTTGTTTAGCCAGTTAACATTTCTTATGTAACCATCTTTTATTATTATTTTTTTTTTTATTTGTGTACTATCTGTGTGTGTGTGTGTGTACGTGCCTGTGTGTGTGTGTGTGTGTGTGTGTGTGTGTGTGTGTGTGTGTGTGTGTGTGTGTGTGTGTGTGTGTGTGTGTGTGTGTGTGTGTGTGTGTGTGTGTGTGTGTGTGTGTGTGTGTGTGTGTGTTTGTACGTGCCTGTGTGTGTGTGTGTGTGTACGTGCCTGTGTGTGTATGTGTGTGTGTGTGTACGTGCCTGTGTGTGTATGTGTGTGTGTGTGTTTGTACGTGCCTGTGTGTGTATGTGTGTGTATGTACGTGTGTACGCGTACGTGTTTCTTTACGAATATGAATATATAAGTGTGTAAGCCTACAAAAGATCATTCGGGTATCCTCGTGTTAAATTTCTCACAACCTCCAATGATCTCTCGTTTCCTAACTCTCTCGCGCCGCAGTTCACCCACACACCCGAGCTAAAAGTAGGAAAGTTATGCATTCAACTGGTTAGCTCATCGGGGACCGTCAGCATCAGGCCAGTGCCCTTGGGTTAAAAAAAAAAAAAAAAAAAAAAAAAACGGGTTCGTCTTTGTTGTGTCTTTGTTACGGGACAATTTCTGAAAACTATAACTGCCTTAGGTAACTGCCATAGACTGTAAAATATGAAAATACAAATTACGTTTCTTTTGTGCAGATTTCTTTTTTTTTTCATTAGCATTTAAAAAGGAAAATCATTATATAATGACTCGCTTATTATTGTTTCATATTACTTTTAACATGATATTACATGTTATGTTAATCTGCCCATAAATCTGTAAAATATATAAAATTATCAAACTATCTGAATTTTGTTGTATTATCTATTTTATTAATCAATTATTATATCAGATAAAATACGTGTTACACTTACCCTCCGAAGGTCAAGGTCACGGGAAGGGGGGGGGAGGGAGGTAGTAAGGGGGGATGGGGGTAGGGGGGGAGAGCGAACCTGTTTCTCGGTCGTTAAACTCTGCGGTGTTGCCATATAAGAGCTTTAGAGAAAAAAAAACAAATATCCTGTAATTTTATTGCTGTTACTTTTAAAAGGCAGGTAAGTACTTCTTTGTTTTATCTTGGTATTTGATTTTTTCTTTCTCGGTTTGCTTAATGCTATGTAATTAATTAAAACCTTTAAGGAGTTTTACTTGCGGAAAGAAGAGTCAAATCCTAGAGTTGCCAACAGTTATTTAAGCACAGATTATTCAGTGAGCTTATGATAGCTAAATTTAAAATCTATACCAAACATTTATGAATTATGAAAGGAATATGTGCTCTTCATAACCAATATACCATACGTTTATAAACACCATAAATTTCTACTAATGCATTTATGAGTTAGAAAATACTTCGTGGCACTGTTATCTATATTTGTACGTCATTATCATTTCTATCACTAATGTCTAACAAATAATGATAAGCTAAGTGTCAGTACCAAATTTTCTTTTAACCAGGAAATACCAAAATGAATTCGCACATGACAACAGTAGCCGGTGGTTGAAACAGTTTTGCCAAATAAGTCGAAATATGCCCTGAGAACATTTTCTTTTTTTCACTGCCTGAACAAAAAAGAGGTTCAATTATGACGTGCCGTATTTGGCGGCCGTTCCCTTGCGAATGGAACTGGAATTGAAGACGTTATCGCTTCTTTGTTTTTTCTAATATTACCTTTATGGTTAAAACAATGTTTATTTGTACATACACTAGTACAAATACACGCACACGTAGACAACAAATGCAGATACGCACGCATGCACGCGCGCGCACACACACACACACACACACACACAAATATATATACATATACATATATATATATATATATATATATATATATATATATATATATATATGCATCTGTATGCATATATATACGTATATATCATATATACATAGATATACATATATCTGTATATATCATATACACATATATCTGTATATATCATATACACATATATCTGTATATATCATATACACATATATCTGTATATATCATATACACATATATATGTATATGTATATATATACATATATATGTGTATATATACGTAAACGTATATCTATATATACATATACATATATGTGTATGTATACGTATAATATATATTCATATATATATTATATATTATATATTATATATACACCTTTATTGCTCGAAAGCAATTCCCTTGCTGGTATTCTGATGTCTTTAGTTAAGTATCTTGTTTATACTCAAAATGTTCATTAGAAAATGCTTATTCTCAATCACTATGTATGTAATTGTTAATATTATTGGCATTCAAATGTCTATATATTTCATGAATACTCAGCAATTCCGTCTCCTTACCACGAAGCTTTTTAGTCTTGTAAACAGCATAACTTTCTCCTCACTAACCGTAGTGTATAAGGTACCCCTTGTTTCTACACCACGAAACCATCATCTGACCATATATATCTATTTTTGTATTAATTCAATCTTTCATGTTTTCCTTTATGAAATGTTTCAAAGCACATCGTGATCATAACAGTTTCTGAGCAATCGACACAGACCGCTCTCCACCGCGGCATGTCAAGACGCCTCGCTTCTCCCTGGGCGCCTGTGCCATGACTGTCTTTTGTACGTCAGCTACCATACTCCTGTAGTAATAGCGTATAGAATCTGCGATAACTTTAACTCCACCACCTCAAGAACCAAACCGGTGCCATCAAAGTGGGGACACGTCCTCTCCACTATATTACAGTCTTTCTTTCCGCTGATGTCCACGTCCGCAGACTGGTGGAATCATCCTTAATAAAGCTGCTGCCTAATTTCAACTTGAACAGCGGCTTTTCTCCTTCCCACATTCTCCGCCTTCTCCCTTATACCGGCCGTCTGATTCTTCGGTATGATCTGACCTAACTTCACTTCCGTTCAACTGTTCTCCTTTACCCCGTGTTAACGGTGTTGCCTCTCCTATCTCTCCTACACACAAATTTATATATATATATATATATATATATATAATATACATAATATATATATAAATATATATGTGTGTGTGTACACACACACACACACACACACACACACACACACACACACACATATATATATATATATATATATATATATGTATAAATGCTTCTGTACATATACATATATACATATGCGTTTATATATATATATATATATATATACTGATAGAAAAGTATTGCGTGTATTTGTATGAACATGCTTAAACGTATGTACATATATACATACATACATAAAGGCACACACACACACACACACACACACACACACACACACACACACACACACACACACACACTTACTCACTCACACACAAACGTGTGTGTGTTATATTTTCAATACTAACTGGAAAAAAACATCAATGTGTATATTTTTCCTACTTTCAGAGAGAAAATTTAACGTGTTTCTTCTGTTACGATGACTGCACCATTTACGCCGCTAGCAATGTAAGTTCGGTTATACAGTTTTGGAGTAACTGTACTCGTTCATTCATATATATATATATATATATATATATATATATATTTATATATATATATATATCTATATATATGTTTATATATATTTATATATATATCTATCTATATATATGTATATAAAAATATATATATATATATATGTGTATATATATATTTATATATATATGTGTGTATATGTATATAATATATATACATATATATATATATATATATACATAACATACATATATAACATATATATATAATATATATGATATATATATAATATAATATATGTAGTATATACATATAACATATATATAATATATATAATATATATATGTATATATATTCGTATGTATATATGTATGTCCTTCCATTAATTCATCCATTAAAACACAAGGTAAACAAATCATTGATAAGAGACGCAAGAGAGCACTATGTACATGTACTATTACTTTCTATACTTATGTGCCTCAGAGTATGTTAACTAAATATATACATAGTTATCGTCTTTTCTGCCTGAAACTCTTCAATTTTGAAATCAAGTTATCGGTGATTCCTACGCTAATTCAGATAGTGAGCTAGCTTGTGGGATCCTGGGTGGTTTTGGGAGCAATTTGTGGGTGAAATGGAACTTTGGTTGTTGCATTTTTACGCACATATCTGTTTTAGACTTGATGATTGAATGAACTTCCGGTATAATTATACACTTTTATGTATAACTAAAATATCACTCTGGCACTTCAGCGCATAAGAATCTTTTTGCATTTAGTTATAGGGCTAGAGGCAAAAATCGGAAGTAAATTTCCTCCATTTGTACAAAGTAAGGGGGTGGGGGGGGATGGGGGGAAGAGGATGTAACTGCTGTAACATTTTAATACAAATTATGACA
>NC_061834.1:7901380-7948880 GCF_019202785.1 Penaeus chinensis | reverse complement strand
ATGTTTGTCTGTGCACATGCCAACAACCTAATACGGACACCAACTATATATTCCAAGTAACACAATATTTGCATACCTTGAACTCCCTTACCCATCTATCCATCTCCCGTAAGTCAGGCTCCATAACCCCAAATATAATTCAAATAGAAAATCTCAATTCCAGTTCCTTTCCCTCAAGTAATATCCGTAAACTAAACGACACATTTAACCAAGATGGACGATAAAATATTTTTTCATTAAGCCCCACAGGTTTCGTAAACTCTTGCAGAAAAACGGGAACAGAAAATAACTCTTGACTTTTGTGTGTTAGATTGAGGCCAGCCGGGAAACAGCCTAAGGGAGGAATGTCAAGGGGAAAGGGAAGCTCTCTTTCTCTCTCGGTTTATTTGTCTATCGTCTGTCTGTCTGTTTTCTGTCTATTTATATATCTATTTGTATGTGTGGCTGTAGTCGTCGCTTTCTCTCTCTCTGTCTATCTTTCTTTATCTATCGGTCAGTCAATCTTTCTATCTATTTATCTATCTATCTATCTATCTTTCTATATATGTGTGTGTGTGTGTGTGTGTGTGTGTGTGTGTGTGTGTGTGTGTGTGTGTGTGTGTGTGTGTGTGTGTAAGTGTGTGTGTACATATATATATATATATATATATACATAAATATATATATATACATAAATATATATATATATATACATAAATAAATAAATATATATATATATATATATATATATACATATGTACAGTTGCGGAATTGCATTTCAGTACACACCCTGAGTCCCACTTTTGTACATCTGGCAACCACCTCGATGTAAACATAGCGTAAATAGTATTTTATGAATGAGGAGAAAACTCTAGGTTGTTTGTAACAAAGAGCATGATTGGTAGAATATAAATAGCCAGTTAGTGTATTAATATCTAATTTTAGAAATCAAATAAGCGATTTGATATTTGTTTTTTTTTTTTCGTTTTTTTTTTCAAAAAACTGGTTGCAAAACGTGCATTTTTAATCATCGTTGGCTTTGTTTAGAACGTTTTCAAATGCGACATCTCGGAATTGTTAAGGTAAGGCGGCATTCCGCCTTTATTTGAACAGAAGAATTATCACTGATATTTGCATATTTCTTGAATATAGAGAACGCCGCATACTTCAAACCTCTATGTATGGCAGCTTAATCAAATAGAAATTTGCAAATTCGCTGAGAAGTTAGCAAGTGCTTCTCGAAGTTGTACCATCTAGTAGCAGCTGATCAAACTAAGGAAGTGAGACTTTTCTTTTCACCGAAACAAAACTCACCAGTGAGGGATGAGACAAAACGGCTTCCAGGTGCACCAAGGCCTATGAGAAGGGATGGTGCACACCTCTGGTTCATTCCATCCTGGGCCAGGGAAAACTCTTCCGCGTGTCTTTGCCGTGCGTTGCGTCCCGTATTACCATGAGACAGGAGTCCTGGAGGTTGAACGATGCTGCGCCCTGCATCTAGCAACACACCTCTTTGGTTCTCTGTTCTGGCTAGACGGATGGCTAGATAGATAGATGGATAGAAAGAGAAAGAGAGAGACAGAGAGAGAGAGAGAGTGAAGGAAGGAGAGAGAGAGAAGCTGGATGTTATGGCACAAAGTTCTTTTCTTATTAATTGAGGCCGCATATCATTATCGCCTTTGTTAATCAGTGGCAGCAATACAATATTATTGTTATTATTCTCGTTGTCTTTGTTTTTGTTATTATTATTGTTGTCAAGATTATTAGTACGTTGTTGTTGTTATTGTCAGCATCATTATTATCAACCCTTTCATTGATATGAAAATTATGATAAAAGTAACGAAAATTGTTATCAATACTATCGTTGTTATTATCATGATTTCCATAAAACACATTTTGATCATTTTCATTATTTTTACTACCATTACAATTTCCATTGCTTTCATTATAAGCGTCTTCATTACTATTACGACCATTAATAATTAACAGCACCATCATCATCATGATTCATTATCAACATCAACGTCTTTATTGTCACTATATTATTAATGTTACAGTCATAAGTATCATCATCACTATTGCTGTTATCATTATCATCTTATCAGAATCATCATTATTACTTCCTCATAATAAATACCATTACTGCTGCTACTGCAGTGATTCAGCAGATCCACCAAGATCATTGGCATGATGTTTTACTCAACAAATTCTTTAATTACTAGAGATAGTTGGCAGCATGGAGGCTCACAGAAAACAAAACAAGCCATACAATATTTATTAAGAGAAAGCTGAACAAAACGGTGGCTAAAACTGAGACCAAAGACTAAAAGCTAAACAAAACTAGTGGGGATTAAAACCGAACTCTACAGCAAATAAAACACTGCAAAAAGCTGAAGAGTGAACTATATTTAATACTAAAATTGATTATAGTTAATAAAACACAAGTAGAATATAAGATAATTAAGATAAAACTGAACCAAACTGCAAATAAAACAGGTGAAAGACTTTAAAAGTATAACAGATCTTATCGTGAGCAGAAATAAAATAAAATGTAATTAGTAAAACACGCAGGAACCTTAAAAGTGAAAATGAACGTAAATGAGCAAAAACAAAACTGAATATAAATAATAAATCACGGGAGGAGACTGAAAACGGAAACAGATCTTAAACGAAATAAAGTAACATGGAAGAGAACAGAAGACTACGAAAAATGAAATAAAAGAACATAAAACAATACGACGGTCCAGCAAAAGAAAGTTCAAAATGACAAAAGAGAAAGCAAAGAACATTTCAATAATCATAAGCAAATTCTTACGTCCTTTGTCCTTAAACAAACGCTATTTAACGTTATAGTTCTTATTCATAATAAAAAACAATCTATAAATTCTTTAAAATGTTTTGGTTCGCAGGACCTTACAATATTCAAATAAAAAATAATAAAATAAAAGCAGAAAAAACACAGGAAATCATATAAACATCAAAAGGAAACGAAAATAGAAAACGGGAGTATATAAAATGCAAATAAAATGGGCAAAACAAACTATCCAACAAAGGAAAAGAAAGGACTAGATTACATTTGTTTAAAATGACAGCCACTAAAAAAAAGATTCTTAAAACAATATATCAAACAAGCTTGAAATCTAGGGGACGCTACCAATTTTGGGGGTAACCTCTTTGCCCTGTGCACCACTTTAAATCACGTATTTATGACTGGTATAACGATTACACAATAACGAATGTTGATCAATTCTCTATGAACATTACGAAAGCGGTCACTGATTACTACGACACCTGGGTCTGTCCAAAGAAAACCTTCAAGAGCAACATCTCACAACGCTCCAGACAACCTGCGTGTGTTGGTGACCCTACACTATTAAGGGAACAAAAGCGAGTTCAGGAGCTTTTTTATATCTACAAGCAGGACAATACACGTGACAACCTTATTCAGTTTCTTAACGTTAACCAAAATCTACTGGATTTAAAAATGCATTTCAGAAATTACCACTTTGAACAGTTCCTACAAAGCATAAACAATAACACCTCAATGCCTGAGATCTGAAAAAAAAAAAATCTACTCTTTACAAAGGAAACGAGGTCACCGATTGTTCCCTTTTGCAAGTAACAATCCGTTTCCTCACTCCATTTTGCAAGTAACAATCGGTGATCTCATTCCCTTTTGCAAGTAACTGTCGGTGACCTCATTCCCTGTCAAGAAGCAGTCGGTGACCTCATTCCTTCTCAAGAAGCAGTTGGTGCAAAGAACAATAGGTGATCTCACTCACTCACTCACTTTTTGTAAGCAATTGGGTCTCCGATTGTTACTAGCTAAAGGAAGTGAGGTTACAGATTGTTTGTTGCAATGAGAGTGAGATCACCGATTGTTCCTTGCAAAAGGGAATAAGGGAGTGCAAGTAACAATTGGTGACCTCAATCCCTTTTGCAAGTAACAATCGGTGACCTCAATCCCTTTAGCAAGTAACAATCGGTGACCTCAATCCCTTTTGCAAGTAACAATCGGTGACCTCAATCCCTTTTGCAAGTAACAATCGGTGACCTCAATCCCTTTTGCAAGGAACAATCGGTGACCTCAATCCCTTTTGCAAGGAACAATCGGTGACCTCAATCCCTTTTGCAAGGAACAATCGTTGACCACACTCCCTTTGCAAGTAATATCGGGACCCGTATATATGTATATATACAGTATGCAATAGCACGTCGTCTCACACTAGGAGGCTTAAAACAATGCTGAATATCTCGCCTCCCCCTCTCCTACAGGCTTACAAATATCATCATATATGGAAACTGACGCACTCGAGGTGGCAACACACTCCAGTCGGAGCCACGGCGTGGCGTCGTTTTGCCCTGTATATTCCTCAAAGAAACTGAGAGATACTACTTTACATTGCCAGGCGCTCTCTTGCATCTCCCTTCATACTGCAACATGAACTTCGGTAGCCTTCCCTTCGCCGAAGCCGAGGGCATGAGCGTTTTATCCCGCGAGTGAGGAGGATGCTCGAAAACAGTGTTGCCACGGAGGGCTCCTAAATAATTTTGTTGTTTAAAAATAATTATATTTCATTTGCATTTTCTGACACCACTCTCTCTCCTAGAATAAGCAAGCACGAGATGGAATTGAATTACTTTGATTTTTACTTTTAAGAGTATTTATTACGTCTCAGAACGTTATCAAAGAAAGGTTAAACAAACGACATTACCAAATCGCCTCCAAATATCTCATCCATTGCTGAATGAGAGATAACAGGTCTAAATATTCTAAACTTTTTTTCAATATGGTCTTAGATTAATTTAGTTCAAAATGTGATAGATCTACATTTAGCTGCCAAACGTAGATGTTTCATGGCGATTTCCGTTGCCCAAAAGGGTCGCGTTTTCCGTTGACAAACCTGGAAATCATTTCCGATGAGTTATTTTTTATCCTTATTTTTTGTTTATATTCCTCATTATCTTTCACTCGTTTTTGAATGCTAATGCATCTGCTTTGTTGCTTTCTCAAAACTATATGCGTTTTTATTTCGTTTTTCCTTATCATTTCCATTATCCGTTCTTAACTATCTAACGACGCGACTGCTTGTTTCCCGCAACTGCCTCCCGCGCGGCGGAATGCAGCGACCGCCGCCTCAGTTCCCGCCAAGATCTTGTTGGAGTAACACCTTTGTACGTCTGTTGTCAGTGTGACGTGCGTAAGATTTTCTATTTAAATATTGTTTTATTACCATTGTGTCGCTTTTATCATCATATATCTTTCCTGTGTTATTAATTATTATTTTTTTTGTAGGTATGGGTAATTTTGGCTTCATGAGGGCGAGCAGGCCGGCCTCTTGCTGGATCCGTCGCACCAGCCAAGCGGAGAGCTTTTCTTGCGACTCTGCAGGGAAGGACTTTCTATTTCCTCTTCTTGCGACTCTGCAGGGAAGGACTTTCTATTTCCTTTTCTTGCGACTCTGCAGGGAAGGACTTTCTATTTCCAAGCAAGGCTATGGCTGGGCAGCTCACCTGTACCCTCCACACTGACGGTATGTGTGACAAATATTTTCTGTAACTTTGCTGTGTGACTTGGCACGAAGTACTCATGAAGGGGGGGGGGGGTACATGGGTCTGTCCCCTCCGTCTTTGGCATAAATAGATGGTAGATAAGGTTAGGTTTGGAGTTTTGGGTTCGCCTGATACCACACTTTACTTACGTGTGACTAAAGTGTTTTATTATAATTGTACTGTTAGAAACTTTGTGTAGATGAAATGTATTAAAACAATCTGATTTTCCTGTACTTAGCGTCTATCTCGGTAGCAAAAATCAAGCTCTCAAACCCAAACAAATCCTAAATCAGAAGTCATTCTTTGAAAGAAAATCGTCCTTTTTCTTTTAATAAATATGAAGTTCTTGATGCCTCCTAATCTGATCTGAATTTAAACATTTTTAGGAAGCCCTTGGAAATGAAAATTGAAACCTAACCTTGAATACCTTTTCTCCAAAAACGTGAATTTTAAAATAGTGTCCCCGTTATTTATTCAAGTTTTCTCTTCCAATTTGGAAAAGGTCGACGTCGTTGTCCTCGTCATCGTCATCGTTGTCCTCCTCCAGACGCCTAGACGCGCTGCTCCCGCCGTGAGCTTCAGACGGTGAATATAGCTGCCTAGATTTTCCTTTGTCTTTAAACGTTTTCATGATTAGTATCTGGTGTTCTTTCAAGTTGTGTGTGTGTGTGTTTGTGTGTGTTTGTGTGTGTGTGTGGGGGGGGGGGTTGTGTGTGTGTGTGTGTGTGTGTGTGTGTGTGTGTGTGTGTGTGTGTGTGTGTGTGTGTGTGTGTGTGTGTGTGTGTGTGTGTGTGTGCGCGTATGCGTGTATGCGCGCGGGCATATATGTGTATATATAATTTGTATGTATATGTATTATAAATATATGTTTATTGTATCTATATATGTACGTATATTCTATAAATTTATTTTTATATATACACTATAAATGTATATATGCATGTAAATGTATATGAACACATGTATTTGTATATATGTATGTAAACACTTGCAATGATATTCTGTATATATATGTTTGTATATACATGCTTATATACATATATACGTTCATTCTTATTCGTACCATCACCGATGTGGCGTTTGACGAACTACTTTACTGACCAATGATCCTTCCCAGACACTTTGTTCCCTCCATGAGCTTCAAGCAGCGAAGTGGCTGCCTAGGTTTATGTCAATTTTAACGTGTAAAATACCATTGTTACCACCTTAGGTTTCCCCTTTTTAATGTTTTTCTGTTATAAGAATATTGCTTACACATTGTGTTTGTTGCATTTGATGAACATTAAAATACTTAATTTACATTGCACTCCATTGCAAGTATCAATCGGTGACCTCACTCACTTTTGCAAGAAAAAATCAGTGACCTAATTCTTTTTGCAAGAAACAAACGGTGACAACTCCCTTTGCAAGAAACAGTCGGTGACCCAACTCTCTTTGCAAGAAACAATCGATGACCCAACTCCCTTTGCAAGAAACATTCAGTGACCCAAGTCCCTTTGCAAGAAACATTTGGTGACCCAACTCCCTTTGCAAGAAACAGTGACCCAACTCCCTTTGCAAGAAACAGTGACCCGAACTCCCTTTGCAAGAAACAGTCGGTGACCAAACTCCCTTTGCAAAAAAACATCTGATGACAGAACTCCCTTTGCAAGAAACAGTGACCTAACTCCCTTTGCAAGAAACAGTCGGTGACCCGACTTCCTTTACAAGAAACAATCAGTGTCCCAACTCCCTTTGCAAGAAACAGTGACAGAACTCCCTTTGCAAGAAACAGTCGGTGACCCAACTCCCTTTGCAAGAAACTGTGACCAAACTCCCATTGCAAGAAACAGTCGGTGATCAAACTCCATTTGCAAGAAACAATCAGTGACCCGACTCCCTTTGCAAGAAACAATCAGTGACCCAACTCCCTTTGCAAGAAACATCTGGTGACCCAACTCCCTTTGCAAGAAGCAGTCGGCGACTTCCCTCCCTTTTGCAAGAAACAATCAGTGACCATTCTCTCCCCTTTTGCAAAAAACAATTAGTGACCATTCTTTCCCTTTTGCAAGAAACAATTAGTGACCATTCTCTCCCTTTTGCATGAAAAAGTGTTGACCCTCAGACGGTGGATGTGGCTGCCTAGTTTCCTTGGTTTGTAGATTTGTTTATGGTCAGCATCTTGTGTTCTGATTTGATAATTCATTCAATAGCACCTTCAGATCTCCATAAATATATTTATTGTTTGTATGTAATGTTACGTAAATCAAATCAGTGCAAATGCTTGTACCACTGATGACGCTTGGATTTTGATCTCGCAATGATACACCTTTTATACCAAATTTCCTATTAAAATACCATTGTTACCACTTTAATATTTTTGTATAATGTTTTTCTCTTGTGATAAGCATTTGGGTTAGATTACATATTTTGTTCAATTTAATGAAAATTAAGATTGTTCTTAATTTACATAACATTCTATTATAACTCATATATATTGTGATTTTTCTTAAATTACATTACATTCCATTGGTCACCGATTGCAAGTATCAGTCGATGACTTCACTCCATTTGCAAGAAACAATCGGTTACCTAACTCCCTCTTGCAAGAATCAATCGGTGACCTCTCTCTCCCTTTTGCAAGAAACAATCGGTGATCCTCAGACGGTGGATGTGACTGGCTCGTTTTTCCTTTGTTTTTAGATGTTTTCATTGGTAACATTTTGTGTTCTGACATGGTAGTTCAATCACTAGCACCTTTTGATGGTTAACATGTATGTCTTTATACAATATGAAAATTAGATGAACCATTTTGTACTACCATCTTTTTGCATTGATGACGCTTGGGTTTTGATCTTTTGATTTTATGTGAACTTTTCCTTTAAAAATACTATTGTTACTACTTTAATGTGTAATGTATGATGTCTTTCTCATGTGATAAGCATCTGATTCACATTCCATGAGATTTTGTTAAATGTGAGGAAAATTAAGATTCTTCTTAATTAACATTGCAAGTATCAATCGGTGACCTCACTCACTTTGGCAAGAAACAATCAGTGACCTAATTATCTTTGCAAGAAACAATCGGTGACAACTCCCTTTGCAAGAAACTGTCGGTGACCCAACTCCCTTTGCAAGAAACATTCTATGACCCAACTCCCTTTGCAAGAAATATTCAGTGACCCAACTCCCTTTGCAAGAAACAGGCAGTGACCGGTGACCCAACTCCCTTTGCAAGAAACATTCGATGACCCAACTCCCTTTGCAAGAAATATTCAGTGACCCAACTCCTTTTGCAAGAAACATTTGGTACCTAACTCCCTTTGCAAGAAACAGTGAACCAAGTCCCTTTGCAAGAAACATTTGGTGACCCAACTCCCTTTGCAGGAAACAGTCACCCAACTCCCTTTGCAAGAAACATTTGGTGACCCAACTACCTTTACAAGAAACGGTGACCCAACTCCCATTCCAAGAAACAGTCGGTGATCAAACTCCCTTTGCAAGAAACAATCAGTGACATAACTCCCTTTGCAAGAAACAGCGACAGAACTCCCTTTGCAAGAAACATCTGGGGACCTAACTCCCTTTGCAAGAAACAGTCGGCGACTTCCCTCCCTTTTGCAAGAAATAATCAGTGACCATTCTCTCCCCATTTGCAAGAAACAATCAGTGACCATTCTCTCCCTTTTGCAAGAAACAATCAGTGACCATTCTCTCCCTTTTGCAAGAAAACGTGGTGACCCTCAGACGGTGGATATGGCTGCCTAGTTTCCTTGGTTTGTAGATTTTTTTAAGGTCAGCATCTTGTGTTATGATTTGATAATTCATTCACTAGCACCTTTAGATCTCCACATATATTTAATCAAATCAGTGCAAATGCTTGTTGCACCGATGATGCTTGGGTTTTGATCTCGCAATGATACACCTTTTATACCAAATTTCCTGTTAAAATACCATTGTTACCAATTTAATAATTGTTATAATGTTTTTCTCTTGTGATAAGCATTTGGGTTAGATTACATATTTTGTTCAATTTAATGAAAATTAAGATTGTTCTTAATTTACATAACATTCTAGTATAACTCATATACGCATATATATACACATACATATAATTGTATACATATAAATGCTTTTATATATATGCGTGTGTATGTATATATGCATAAATATGCGTATCTATATTTATGTATATACATGTTTATAATATATGTACGTATATTATATGCATGCCTATATACATATATATCTATATTTGTACCTATATGTTGTCAACACATATTTTGATTTGTCCGTATACTATGTTATGTAAGTTAGATACTATTTTCACCTGCCACGTTTTTGGCTTTTAAAATGCCATTGTTACCACCTTAAGTTTCTCTTTATAACGTTTTCCTCTTGTGATAAGAATGTGGCTTATGTATGTATATGTATTTAAATGTATGTATTTATGTGTGCATATATATATATAATTACGTACGTATGTATGTATGTGTAAATATGTACATATGTATGTTTACATGTGTAAATATGTACATATGTATGTATATATATGTATAAATACGTTAATGTTTGTGTATATATATATTATATGTAAACGCGCGCGCACACATGCACGCACGCTTACACATGTATTTATGTGTGTGTGTGCATATATGCATACATGCATATGTGATATATATATGTATACATGAGATATATATATGTACACACGTGTATGTATGCATTTTTGTCTATATACACGCGCGTGTGTGTGCGCGTGTAGGCGCGCATGCGCTACGCGCTTTCATGCGCACAGTAGGTGATTCTATCATCGATATGATGGGTTTAGGACCATTAACAATGATTACCTAACCAACTACTCCCCTGGGGAAGGATGAGTTGTTAGCCACCCCAGTATATAAAAAAAAAAAAAAAAAAAAAAAAACTCAAGTACGTATGTGTGCTTTTATATATATATATTCTTATATATGCTTGTGCATTTGTGTATATATAGATATGTATATATATAAATATGTATAATTCACTAGCACCTTCAAATTGTCAACATATATTTTGATTCGTCAGTATACAATGTTATGGAAATTAAATGTACTATTTTAAATTGCCACATTTTTTGGCTTTTGAATTCGTGTTAATATGGGATTGATGTCAATTTTTCTTTTAAAATACCATTGTCACCACCTTAAGTTTCCCTTTGTAATGGTTTCCTCTTGTGATAAGGATATGGGTTACATACTGAATTCGTTGAATTTGATGAAAATTGTGATTTTTCTTCAATTACATTACACTCCATTGGTCACCGATTGCAAGTATCAGTCGGTGACTTCACTCCCTTTGCAAGAAACAATCGGTGACCTCTCTCTCCCCTTTGCAAGAAATAATCGGTGATCCTCAGACGTTGGATGTGACTGGCTCGTTGTTCCTTTGTTTTTTAGATGATTTTATTGGTAGCATTTTGTATTTTGATATGATAGTTCAATCACTAGCACCTTTTGATGCTAAACATGTATGTCTATATACAATATGAAAAAAAGATGAACTATTTTGTTCTACCATCTTTTTGCACTGATGACGCTTGGGTTTTGATCTCCCATTAATACGCCTTTTATGTGATCTTTTCCTTTAAAAATACCATTGTTAGCACTTTAATGTGTAATGTATAATGTCTTTCTCGTGTGATAAGCATCTGATTCACATTACACCACTGTTTTGTTTTTTTCTTGAATTTTAAATTAGTTTGTGAATCAAACTCATTCATGGTTTCCTTGATTGAGATATGAATAGTTATACATTAAATATATATACATTTATATACATATATGCATGTATTGTGTATATATACGTACTGATATATATGTTTATATAATGTACTATATATTTTGTTGAATTCGGCGAAAATTAAGATTCTTAATTTAATTTACACACTTATTAGATTTTATTTCTTGAAATTTTAATTATTTTGTATATCTAACTCGTGGTATCCTTGATAGATACACATTTTATGTATTAAAAATATATAATATACATGTATATGTATGCATATGTATTTACATGTATATATATATTTATATATGTATGTATAAATATGTACATATGTATGTATATGTGTAAATATGTACATATGTATGTATATATGTATAGATATGTACATATGTATGTATATATATATGTATAAATATGTACATGCATGTGTATATATATATATGTATATAAACAAACGCGCGCACGCACGCATACACATGTATTTATGTGTGTACATATATGCATACATGCATATGTGATATATATATGTATACATGAAATATATATATATACACACATGTATGTATTTTTGTGTCTATATACACGCGTGTGTGTGTGCAGGCGCGCATTCATGCGCACAGTAGGTGAGTCTATCATCGATATGATGGGTTTAGGACCACTAACAATGATTACCTAACCGACTACTCCCCTGGGGAAGGATCAGTTGTTAGCCGCCCCAGTATAAAAAAAACGTCAAGTACATATATGTGTGCTTTTATATATGTATATACTTATATATGTGTGTGCGTTTGTGTATATGTTTATATATAATTATATATGAATATGTATAATTCACTAGCACCTTTAAATTGTCAACATATATTTTGATTTGTCAGTATACAATGTTATGTAAATTAAATGTACTTTTTTCACCTGTGCGCACGCACGCATACACATGTATGTGTGTGTACATATATGCATACATGCATATGTGATATATATTATACATGAGATATATATATATACACATGTGTATGTATGTATGTATTTTTGTCTATATACACGCGTGTGTGTGTGTGTGTGTGCACGCGCGTGCGCTGCGCGAATTCAGGAGGGGTCAGTTGTTAGCCGCCCTAGTATAAAAAAAAACGTCAAGTACATATGTGTGTGCTTTTATATATATATATAATCTTATATATATTTGTGCGTTTGTGTATATAAATGTATATATATAAATATGTATAATTCACTAGAACCTTTAAATTGTCAACATATATTATGATTTGTCAGTATATTATGTTATGTAAATTAAATGTTCTATTTTCACCTTCCACGTTTTTGGCTTTTGATTTCGTGTTGATATGGGATTTATGTCAACTTTTCTTTTAAAATACCATTGTCACCACCTTAAGTTTCCCTTTGTAATGTTTTCCTCTTGTGATAAGCATGTGGCTTACAAACTGAATTCGTTGAATTTGATGAAAATTGTGATTTTTCTTGAATTTCATTCCATTCCATTGGTCTCCGATTGCAAGTATCAGTCGGTGACTTCACTCCCTTTGCAAGAAACAATCGGTGACCTCTCTCTCCCTTTTGCAAGAAACAATCGGTGATCCTCAGACGTTGGATGTGACTGGCTCGTTTTTCCTTTGTTTTTAGATGTTTTAATGGGTAACATTTTGTGTTCTGACATGTTTGTTCAATCACTAGCACCTTAACTTGTATGTCTATATACAATGTGGAAATTAGATAAACCATTTTGTCCTTTTTGCACTGATGACGCATGTGTTTTGATCTCCCATTAATATGCCTTTTATGTGATTTTTTCCTTTAAAGGCACCAATGTTAGCACTTTAATGTGTAATGTATAATGACATTCTTGTGTGATAAGCATCTGATTCACATTACATGAGATTTTGTTAAATGTAAGGAAAATTAAAAATGTTCTGAATTTACTTCAGCTACACTTTGGCAGATACACATTTTATGTATACAAAATATATACATACATGTATTTGTATTTACAAGTATATATATTTATGTATGTATGTATATATATGTATAAATATGTACATATGTATGTACAAATATGTACATGTATGTGTATATATATGTATATATAAACAAACGCACGCAAACGCGCGCACACATGCGCGCACGCACACACATATGTATGTGTGTGTGTACATATATGCATACATGCATATGTGATATATATGTATACATGAGATATATATATACACACATGTATGTATGTATGTATGTATTTTTGTGTCTATACACGCGGGCGGGCGTGTGTGTGTGCGTGTGCGTGTGCGTGTGCGTGTGTGTGCGCGTGTGTGCGTGCACACGCGTATTCATGCGCACATTAGGTGAGTCTATCATCGATATGATGGGTTTAGGACCACTAACAATGATTACCTAACCAACTGCTCCCCTGGGGAAGGATCAGTTGTTATAAAAAAAGTCAAGAACATATATGTGTGTGCTTTTATATATATTTTGTGCATTTGTGTATATATATGCTTATATATATGCATATATATATATAAATATGTATAAATCACTAGCACCTTCAAATTGTCAACATATATTTTGATTTGTCGGTATACAATGTTATATAAATTAAATGTACTATTTTCACTTGCCACGTTTTTGGCTTTTGATTTCGTGTTAATATGGGATTTATGTCAATTTTTCTTTTAAAATACCATTGTCACCACCTTAAGTTACCCTTTGTAATGTTTTCCTCTTGTGATAAGGATATGGGTTACATACTGAATTCGTTGAATTTGATGAAAATTGTGATTTTTCTTCAATTACATTACACTCCATTGGTCACCGATTGCAAGTATCAGTCGGTGACTTCACTCCCTTTGCAAGAAACAATCGGTGACCTCTCTCTCCCCTTTGCAAGAAATAATCGGTGATCCTCAGACGTTGGATGTGACTGGCTCGTTGTTCCTTTGTTTTTTAGATGATTTTATTGGTAGCATTTTGTATTTTGATATGATAGTTCAATCACTAGCACCTTTTGATGCTAAACATGTATGTCTATATACAATATGAAAAAAGATGAACTATTTTGTTCTACCATCTTTTTGCACTGATGACGCTTTGGGTTTTGATCTCCCATTAGAACGCCTTTTATGTGATCTTTTCCTTTAAAAATACCATTGTTAGCACTTTAATGTGTAATGTATAATGTCTTTCTCGTGATAGCATCTGATTCACATTACACCACTGTTTTGTTTTTTTCTTGAATTTTAAATTAGTTTGTGAATCAAACTCATTCATGGTTTCCTTGATTGAGATATGAATAGTTATACATTAAATATATATACATTTATATACATATATGCATGTATTGTGTATATATACGTACTGATATATATGTTTATATAATGTACTATATATTTTGTTGAATTCGGCGAAAATTAAGATTCTTAATTTAATTTACACACTTATTAGATTTTATTTCTTGAAATTTTAATTATTTTGTATATCTAACTCGTGGTATCCTTGATAGATACACATTTTATGTATTAAAAATATATAATATACATGTATATGTATGCATATGTATTTACATGTATATATATTTATATATGTATGTATAAATATGTACATATGTATGTATATGTGTAAATATGTACATATGTATGTATATATATGTATAAATATGTACATGCATGTGTATATATATATGTATATAAACAAACGCGCGCACGCACGCATACACATGTATTTATGTGTGTACATATATGCATACATGCATATGTGATATATATATGTATACATGAAATATATATATATACACACATGTATGTATTTTTGTGTCTATATACACGCGTGTGTGTGTGCAGGCGCGCATTCATGCGCACAGTAGGTGAGTCTATCATCGATATGATGGGTTTAGGACCACTAACAATGATTACCTAACCGACTACTCCCCTGGGGAAGGATCAGTTGTTAGCCGCCCCAGTATAAAAAAAACGTCAAGTACATATATGTGTGCTTTTATATATGTATATACTTATATATGTGTGTGCGTTTGTGTATATGTTTATATATAATTATATATTAATATGTATAATTCACTAGCACCTTTAAATTGTCAACATATATTTTGATTTGTCAGTATACAATGTTATGTAAATTAAATGTACTTTTTTCACCTGTGCGCACGCACGCATACACATGTATGTGTGTACATATATGCATACATGCATATGTGATATATATATGTATACATGAGATATATATATATACACACGTGTATGTATGTATGTATTTTTGTCTATATACACGCGTGTGTGTGTGTGTGTGTGTGTGCACACGCGCGTGCGCTGCGCGCATTCATCAGGGGTCAGTTGTTAGCCGCCCCTGTATAAAAAAAACGTCAAGTACATATGTGTGTGCTTTTATATATATATATATATATAATCTTATATATATTTGTGCGTTTGTGTATATAAATGTATATATATAAATATGTATAATTCACTAGAACCTTTAAATTGTCAACATATATTATGATTTGTCAGTATATTATGTTATGTAAATTAAATGTACTATTTTCACCTTCCACGTTTTTGGCTTTTGATTTCGTGTTGATATGGGATTTATGTCAACTTTTCTTTTAAAATACCATTGTCACCACCTTAAGTTTCCCTTTGTAATGTTTACCTCTTGTGATAAGCATGTGGCTTACAAACTGAATTCGTTGAATTTGATGAAAATTGTGATTTTTCTTGAATTTCATTCCATTCCATTGGTCTCCGATTGCAAGTATCAGTCGGTGACTTCACTCCCTTTGCAAGAAACAATCGGTGACCTCTCTCTCCCTTTTGCAAGAAACAATCGGTGATCCTCAGACGTTGGATGTGACTGGCTCGTTTTTCCTTTGTTTTTAGATGTTTTAATGGGTAACATTTTGTGTTCTGACATGTTTGTTCAATCACTAGCACCTTAACTTGTATGTCTATATACAATGTGGAAATTAGATAAACCATTTTGTCCTTTTTGCACTGATGACGCATGTGTTTTGATCTCCCATTAATATGCCTTTTATGTGATTTTTTCCTTTAAAGGCACCAATGTTAGCACTTTAATGTGTAATGTATAATGACATTCTTGTGTGATAAGCATCTGATTCACATTACATGAGATTTTGTTAAATGTAAGGAAAATTAAAAATGTTCTGAATTTACTTCAGCTACACTTTGGCAGATACACATTTTATGTATAAAAATTATATACATATACATGTATTTGTATTTACAAGTGTATATATTTATGTATGTATGTATATATATGTATAAATATGTACATATGTATGTACAAATATGTACATGTATGTGTATATATATGTATATATAAACAAACGCACGCAAACGCGCGCACACATGCGCGCACGCACACATACACATATGTATGTGTGTGTGTGTGTACATATATGCATACATGCATATGTGATATATATGTATACATGAGATATATATATACACACATGTATGTATGTATGTATGTATTTTTGTGTCTATACACGCGGGCGGGCGTGTGTGTGTGCGTGTGCGTGTGCGTGTGTGTGCGCGTGTGTGCGTGCACACGCGTATTCATGCGCACATTAGGTGAGTCTATCATCGATATGATGGGTTTAGGACCACTAACAATGATTACCTAACCAACTGCTCCCCTGGGGAAGGATCAGTTGTTATAGAAAAAGTCAAGAACATATATGTGTGTGCTTTTATATATATTTTGTGCATTTGTGTATATATATGCTTATATATATATGCATATATATATAAATATGTATAAATCACTAGCACCTTCAAATTGTCAACATATATTTTGATTTGTCGGTATACAATGTTATATAAATTAAATGTACTATTTTCACTTGCCACGTTTTTGGCTTTTGATTTCGTGTTAATATGGGATTTATGTCAATTTTTCTTTTAAAATACCATTGTCACCACCTTAAGTTACCCTTTGTAATGTTTTCCTCTTGTGATAAGGATATGGGTTACATACTGAATTCGTTGAATTTGATGAAAATTGTGATTTTTCTTCAATTACATTACACTCCATTGGTCACCGATTGCAAGTATCAGTCGGTGACTTCACTCCCTTTGCAAGAAACAATCGGTGACCTCTCTCTCCCCTTTGCAAGAAATAATCGGTGATCCTCAGACGTTGGATGTGACTGGCTCGTTGTTCCTTTGTTTTTTAGATGATTTTATTGGTAGCATTTTGTATTTTGATATGATAGTTCAATCACTAGCACCTTTTGATGCTAAACATGTATGTCTATATACAATATGAAAAAAGATGAACTATTTTGTTCTACCATCTTTTTGCACTGATGACGTTTGGGTTTTGATCTCCCATTAGAACGCCTTTTATGTGATCTTTTCCTTTAAAAATACCATTGTTAGCACTTTAATGTGTAATGTATAATGTCTTTCTGATTCATCTGATTCACATTACACCACTGTTTTGTTTTTTTCTTGAATTTTAAATTAGTTTGTTAATCAAACTCATTCATGGTTTCCTTGATTGAGATATGAATAGTTATACATTAAATATATATACATTTATATACATATATGCATGTATTGTGTATATATACGTACTGATATATATGTATATATATAATGTACTATATATTTTGTTGAATTCGGCGAAAATTAAGATTCTTAATTTAATTTACACACTTATTAGATTTTATTTCTTGAAATTTTAATTATTTTGTATATCTAACTCGTGGTATCCTTGATAGATACACATTTTATGTATTAAAAATATATAATATACATGTATATGTATGCATATGTATTTACATGTATATATATTTATATATGTATGTATAAATATGTACATATGTATGTATATGTGTAAATATGTACATATGTATGTATATATATGTATAAATATGTACATGCATGTGTATATATATATATGTATATAAACAAACGCGCGCACGCACGCATACACATGTATTTATGTGTGTACATATATGCATACATGCATATGTGATATTTATATGTATACATGAAATATATATATATACACACATGTATGTATTTTTGTGTCTATATACACGCGTGTGTGTGTGCAGGCGCGCGTGCGCTGCGCGCATTCATGCGCACAGCAGGTGAGTCTATCATCGATATGATGGGTTTAGGACCACTAACAATGATTACCTAACCGACTACTCCCCTGGGGAAGGATCAGTTGTTAGCCGCCCCAGTATAAAAAAAACGTCAAGTACATATATGTGTGCTTTTATATATGTATATACTTATATATGTGTGTGCGTTTGTGTATATGTTTATATATAATTATATATTAATATGTATAATTCACTAGCACCTTTAAATTGTCAACATATATTTTGATTTGTCAGTATACAATGTTATGTAAATTAAATGTACTTTTTTCACCTGTGCGCACGCACGCATACACATGTATGTGTGTACATATATGCATACATGCATATGTGATATATATATGTATACATGAGATATATATATATATACACACGTGTATGTATGTATGTATTTTTGTCTATATACACGCGTGTGTGTGTGTGTGTGTGTGTGCACACGCGCGTGCGCTGCGCGCATTCAGGAGGGGTCAGTTGTTAGCCGCCCCTGTATAAAAAAAACGTCAAGTACATATGTGTGTGCTTTTATATATATATATATATAATCTTATATATATTTGTGCGTTTGTGTATATAAATGTATATATATAAATATGTATAATTCACTAGAACCTTTAAATTGTCAACATATATTATGATTTGTCAGTATATTATGTTATGTAAATTAAATGTACTATTTTCACCTTCCACGTTTTTGGCTTTTGATTTCGTGTTGATATGGGATTTATGTCAACTTTTCTTTTAAAATACCATTGTCACCACCTTAAGTTTCCCTTTGTAATGTTTACCTCTTGTGATAAGCATGTGGCTTACAAACTGAATTCGTTGAATTTGATGAAAATTGTGATTTTTCTTGAATTTCATTCCATTCCATTGGTCTCCGATTGCAAGTATCAGTCGGTGACTTCACTCCCTTTGCAAGAAACAATCGGTGACCTCTCTCTCCCTTTTGCAAGAAACAATCGGTGATCCTCAGACGTTGGATGTGACTGGCTCGTTTTTCCTTTGTTTTTAGATGTTTTAATGGGTAACATTTTGTGTTCTGACATGTTTGTTCAATCACTAGCACCTTAACTTGTATGTCTATATACAATGTGGAAATTAGATAAACCATTTTGTCCTTTTTGCACTGATGACGCATGTGTTTTGATCTCCCATTAATATGCCTTTTATGTGATTTTTTCCTTTAAAGGCACCAATGTTAGCACTTTAATGTGTAATGTATAATGACATTCTTGTGTGATAAGCATCTGATTCACATTACATGAGATTTTGTTAAATGTAAGGAAAATTAAAAATGTTCTGAATTTACTTCAGCTACACTTTGGCAGATACACATTTTATGTATACAAAATATATACATACATGTATTTGTATTTACAAGTATATATATTTATGTATGTATGTATATATATGTATAAATATGTACATATGTATGTACAAATATGTACATGTATGTGTATATATATGTATATATAAACGCACGCAAACGCGCGCACGCACACATACACATATGTATGTGTGTGTGTGTACATATATGCATACATGCATATGTGATATATATGTATACATGAGATATATATATACACACATGTATGTATGTATGTATGTATGTATTTTTGTGTCTATACACGCGGGCGGGTGTGTGTGTGCGTGTGCGCGTGTGTGCGTGCACACGCGTATTCATGCGCACATTAGGTGAGTCTATCATCGATATGATGGGTTTAGGACCACTAACAATGATTACCTAACCAACTGCTCCCCTGGGGAAGGATCAGTTGTTATAAAAAAAAGTCAAGAACATATATGTGTGTGCTTTTATATATATTTTGTGCATTTGTGTATATATATGCTTATATATATATGCATATATATAAATATGTATAAATCACAAGCACCTTCAAATTGTCAACATATATTTTGATTTGTCGTTATACAATGTTATATAAATTAAATGTACTATTTTCACTTGCCACGTTTTTGGCTTTTGATTTCGTGTTAATATGGGATTTATGTCAATTTTTCTTTTAAAATACCATTGTCACCACCTTAAGTTTCCCTTTGCAATGTTTTCCTCTTGTGATAAGGATATGGGTTACATACTGAATTCGTTGAATTTGATGAAAATTGTGATTTTTCTTCAATTACATTACACTCCATTGGTCACCGATTGCAAGTATCAGTCGGTGACTTCACTCCCTTTGCAAGAAACAATCGGTGACCTCTCTCTCCCCTTTGCAAGAAATAATCGGTGATCCTCAGACGTTGGATGTGACTGGCTCGTTGTTTCTTTGTTTTTTAGATGATTTTATTGGTAGCATTTTGTATTTTGATATGATAGTTCAATCACTAGCACCTTTTGATGCTAAACATGTATGTCTATATACAATATGAAAAAAAGATGAACTATTTTGTTCTACCATCTTTTTGCACTGATGACGCTTGGGTTTTGATCTCCCATTAATACGCCTTTTATGTGATCTTTTCCTTAAAAAAAAAACATTGTTAGCACTTTAATGTGTAATGTATAATGTCTTTCTCGTGTGATTGACATTACACCATTTTTTGTTTTTTTTTCTTAAATTTTAAATTAGTTTGTAAATGAAACTCATTCATGGTTTCCTTGATTGAGATATGAATAGTTATACATTAAATATATATACATTCATATACATATATGCATGTATTGTGTATATATACGTACTGATATATATGTATATATATAATGTACTATATATTTTGTTAAATTCGGCGAAAATTAAGGTTCTTAATTCAATTTACACACAATTAGATTTTTTTCTTGAAATTTAAATTATTTTGTATATCTAACTCGTGGTATCCTTGATAGATACACATTTTATGTATAAAATATATAATATACATATACATGTATATGTATGCATATGTATTTACATGTATATATATTTATATATATGTATAAATATGTACATATGTATGTATATGTGTAAATATGTACATATTTATACATATATATACATACATGTACATATTTATACATATACATACATATGTACAAATTTACATATATATACATACATATGTACATACATGTGTATATATATGTATATAAACAAACGCGCGCACGCACGCATACACATGTATTTATGTGTGTACATAATTGCGTACATGCATATGTGATATATATATGTATACATGAGATATATATATATACGCACGTGTATGTATGTATTATTCTGTCTATATACACGCTTGTGTGTGTGTGTGTGTGTGTGTGTGTGTGTGCAGGCGCGCGTGCCCTGCGCGCATTCATGCGCACAGTAGGTGAGTCTATCATCGATATGTGTTGAGGACCACTAACAATGATTACCTAACCAACTACTCCCCTGGGGAAGGATCAGTTGTTAGCCGCCCCTGTATAAAAAAAAAAAAACGTCAAGTACATATATGTGTGTGCTTTTATATATGTATATACTTATATATGTGTGTGTGCGTTTGTGTGTATATATATGTTTATATATAATTATATATGAATATGTATAATTCACTAGCACCTTTAAATTGTCAACATATATTTTGATTTGTCAGTATACAATGTTATGTAAATTAAATGTACTGTTTTCACCAGTGCACACGCACGCATACACATGCGCGCACGCACACAACACATATGTATGTGTGTGTACATATATGCATACATGCATATGTGATATATATGTATACATGAGATATATATACACACACGTGTATGTATGTATTAATTTTGGGTCTTTATACACGCGGGCGGGCGTGTGTGTGTGTGTGTTTGTGTGCGTGTGCGTGCGCGTGCGTGCATGCGTGCACACGCGTATTCATGCGCACAGTAGGTGAGTCTATCATCGATATGATGGGTTTAGGACCATTAACAATGATTACCTAACCAACTACTCCCCTGGGGAAGGATCAGTTGTTAGCCGCCCCCGTATAAAAAAAAGTCAAGTACATATATGTGTGCTTTTATATATATATGTTGTGCGTTTGTGTATATATATGCTTTTATATATATATGCATATATATAAATATGTATAAATCACTAGCACCTTCAAATTGTCAACGTATATTTTGATTTGTCAGTATACAATGTTATATAAATTAAATGTACTATTTTCACTTGCCACGTTTTTGGCTTTTGATTTCGTGTTGATATGGGATTCATGTCAATTTTCCTTTTAAAATACCATTGTCACCACCTTGAGTTTCCCCTTATAATGTTTTTCTCTTGTGATAAGAATATAGGTTACATACTGAATTCGTTGAATCTGATGAAAATTGTGATTTTTCTTCAATTACATTACACTCCATTGGTTACCGATTGCAAGTATCAGTCGGTGACTTCACTCCCTTTGCAAGAAACAATCGGTGATCCTCAGACGGTGGATGTGACTGGCTCGTTTTTCCTTTGTTTTTATTGGTAGCATTTTTAGCTTTGACATGATAATTCAATCACCAGCACCTTTGATGCTTAACATGTATGTCTATATACAATATGAAAAATAGATGAACTATTTTGTCCTACCATCTTTTTGCACTGATGACGCTTGGGTTTTGATCTCCCATTAATACTCCATTTATGTCAATTTTACTCTTAAAATACCATTGTAACCACCGTAATTTCTTGTTTCTTATGAGTTACATTACAGGTGATTTTGTTGAATTTAGTGAATATTAAGATTCTTCTTAATTTACTTTACACACTATTGGATTTTTTTTCTAGAATTTTAAATTATTTTGTAAATCTAACTCGTGGTATCCTTGATGAATAGATACACAGTTTATATATATAATATACATATATGTATATGTATATATTTACATGTATATATGTATAAATATATACATGTATATACAATATATATTTAACGCACACACGCACGCATACATATATATGTGTGTGTGCAAATATACATACATGCATATGTGGCATATGTGGTATATATATGTATACATGAGATATATATATACACATGTATGTTTGAATGTTTTTGTGTCTACTATACACGTGTATGTGTGTGTGCTCGCGTGCGCTGCGCGCATTCATGCACGCAGTGGGTTAGTATTGTCGATATGATGGTGGGTTGAGGACCACTTACAATGATTACCAAACCAACTACTCACCTGGGGAAGGATCAGTATAAAAACCCAATCAAGTACATGATGTCCAATAGTTCGTCAAACAGCGCATCGTTGGTGGCAGAAATGTGCTTATGTATACATTTATACAAATATATATACTTAAATATACCTCTATAGACATACACATCTTTATGTACATGTTCATGTATATGTATATATACATATATACATAGATATGTATACACATCTATAGTGTGTTTGTTTGTTTGTTTGTGTGTGCGCATTCCTAATGAATGGTGAGTGAGTTCACAAGCATTTCTAGTGGTGAGTAGTGAGATTCCGAGCATTTGTATTGAATGGTAGAGTGATCCTGACCATTCATTCTGAATTATATAAATATTCCAAGCATTCCAGGTGAATAGCAGCGAGTTCCTGAACATTCCTTTTAAAAGTTAGTAAGTACCCCCAGCATTCCTAGTGAATTGTATTAAATGGTAGTGAGTTGAAAAATCCTTTAGAATGGTAGCAAGGTCACGAACATTGCTAGTGAAAGGTAGCTAGATCCTAGTCATTCCTATTGAATTCCCCCCCCCCCCCCAATCCCTTGCCTGTTGTTGTCGTGGGGGGGGGGGGGGGCTTAGGAGGCTGAGACTCAACCTTGGGACTCAACCCTCAACTCAACTAATTTTGCATGGTCGTTTTCCCCCTCCTACTTTTTCATTTCTGTCCCTTCACCAACCCCTTCTGCTATCCACTTCCTAAAGTGTAAGAGCCATGCTGAAAGGATGAAAGGCTGACTGTACCAGTCCTGAACGGCCTGAGGGAGCCATGGGCACGGTATTCCCCTGCTTTAGTTGTCTAGCCCTTACCCCTCAAGGGGACCCTGAGGGGTGGACCGTTTCTCTCCCCAACATACTCTAGGCTTACCATGGCCAACAATGAAGATTTTATACCACTATTAGTGGCAATGAGGCTTGCCATAACACTACCTCCCTCATCACTAAGATTCTTGTAGAGGTGGGGGTAATAGAATGACGTAAATACTTTATTTAGCCCAGTTAAATGAAACTGATTTTTCGTGATCCCTCCCACAGCTCCTTACTCTGACAACACCCTTCTCTTCCAGCAATGTCTCCAAAAACAAGTAGGCAAAGTCTTTCCGTAGCCGACCCGACCGTTCCCATCTTGTCACAGTAATATCTGAAAACCAAGATATAGCATTATCAAATCTAACTGATCTATATGGTAACCCCATCCCTGCAGAACCCCATCCAACCCTCAATACTTTCACCGGAACTGTTTCTATCTCCCCAGCAAATTGCCCTGTCTAATTCTTTTGCCATCCTAAATTCAGACACTCCAGTTTCTACTACAGCCCCAACACCTTCCCCTCTCCCTCCCCGCACTACCCGCAGCAGACAGACTAAACGTTCCACCCCCTCTTCCCCTAACACAATCACCACCTTCCTTTGCCCCTACTCTTCGGTCTTCTCTTCTCCCCCTCACAAGAAAGCTTTCGTCTCTCAAAACTACCCAACCAACTCCATTACAGAAACTATATACTCGAGTCCCAAACTAACACTGAAACCCCTCATCCACCTTCAAATTCTACAACTCTCGCTCCCTGCACACTCGAAGTGACTGCCGATATCCATCCTCCTCCTACTCATATTCTCCCTACACCCAATCCTCCTACCCCATCCCAACAAAACCCATTCCCCCTGACTCCAGCCCCACCTACATTAACCCTCCCACCATCCACTCCCTCCTGGATACACACGTGAATCCCTTATATCACAACTATCCCCTTCCCCAGACCCTCCACCTCCTAATACCCCTCCTGATACAACACCACCTCTCCCCTCTCATTCCTTATCCCACCCTCTAGCTCCTTCCCCTTCAAATTCTTCAACACGTACTGCAATCGTTATCACTCATAAATCAACGAATTAATAACTATCATTCACTGGAATATTCACGGTTTTCGTTCTCACAGACCCGAGCTTCATTATATCCTTATAACCCATCCATTATATGCCTTCAAGAAACTTCTCTTAAACATCCTCCTATACCAAACCCCAATTATCATTTTGTCTCTTCCCCACACTCCCTTTATGTCTCATCTACACTTATCAATCAGAAAACTTATGTCATACTTCCCTTTCAAAGCACTGTCCCTTGCACAGTTATTTGCATCTTTCTTCGCCACTGGATCACTGTGATTTCAGTGTATTTCTCCCCTTCCCACCCCATTGACTTTATTGCTTTTGAAAATCTAATTTCCCAACTCCAAGCACCTTTCCTCATAGTTTGTGATTTCAACTGCCGCCACATTCTTTGGGGTGATTCTATCATCAACGCCCGTGGCCGATCCCTAGAACCCTTCCTCCACAGCTGACCTTATTATTCTTAATTCAGATTGCCCCAAACACTTTGATACATGCTCGCAATCTTTTTAATGCATTGACCTATGTCTATGCTCCCCGTCTCCTCACTTAGATTTCCATTGGTCAGTTCTAGACCACTTTCCCTATAGTAACCACTTTCCAGTGGCTCCTCAATCAGTAACAGATGTATATCATGACTATGACATGAGTTTTAACTGATCACTTATTGTTTTGACATTAGACACCACCACCCTTACCATCACCATCACCATCACCATCACCACCATATATATGCATAAATATATATATTTATATGTATAAGTATATAGAAATGTAAAAATATGAATATACATATATATGAATATATATAGAAATATAGAAATATATAGCTATATAAATATATATATATATTATGTGTAAATAAATATACATATAAATATATATAAATAAATATGTATGTAATATAAACAAATATGTATGTAATATAAATAAATATATATATATAAATATATATATGTAAATATATAACTATATAGATGAATATATATGTATATAATGAATTAATGTAAATATATATAAATATAAATATAAATATATAAATATGTATATATAAATAAATTTATATGTATATGAATAAATGTATAAATTATTACATATATATGAACAAATTTATAAATCTGTATAGATGTGAATAAAGGTATAATCTCTCTCTCTCTCTATATATATATATATGAATAAATGTATAATCTCTATATATGAATAAAAGTATAAATCTGTAAATATATACATATTTATATTACATATTTACATATATGTGTAAATACATAATTACTATCATGAATATTTTTACCATTATTGTTATTATCATGACTGTTAATGTTATTGTTTTCGTTATTATTACCATTACTATTGCCATTAACACTTGTACTATTATTACTATTATCTTTGTAATTATCATTATCATTATTCTTGTTATTATAATTGCCATTATCATTATTATTATAATTTTATTTATTGTAGATACTGTTATATTTATTGATATTATTGTAGCTGGTGTTATTATTATAACTATTGATAATGATACGGTTATCACCCTAATAAAGATTATTATCTCTGTTTTATGACTACCCTTGGAAGATTTTTTTTTTTTCTCTCTCTCTCTCCCTTTTCTCCTGTCCAAACACAGTGACGCACGCTGTCTTTTCTTTTCTTTTTTTTCTTTCCCAAACACTAGCGCACACAGCAACGCATGCAAGCACACACAACACACTATAAAATCAAACAAAGCGACATACAACTGTGCTATTTTTCTTTTTCGGTCACTTTGCCGAGAAATCTTTGCATTGCAGTCTCCAGTGAAAGTAACAATGACACTTGAGAACATGAATTTGAAGAAAGATGAATAGATGCATGATAAATAAATACCTGCTGTAAACATCGCATTTCTACCTCAGAAGTAGAAATGTTATATTTGTGTATGTGTGCGCGCGCATATGTGTACGTGAATATATATAATTATACATGAATACATGAAAGTGTGCGTACGCGTGCACATATGTATATACATACACAAAGGTAGTACATGTATGTCAATAAGCATGTAATATACCTGAATTCTCACGCTAGAAAATACTGTATTACTATTCTCGTAGTTTTCATGCATGAACATACTGAGTAAACAAGGAGAAAGTGAGAGAGTAGTGTGAGTATATAATGTACAAATGAAACATACGCACCCACACATCCTACCGAAAAAAAAAAAAAAAAAAAAAAAACAGGTCGCCACACACGCAGCACCGACAGCGGCGCTTTTGAGTGTACACCTTAAACGCATAACGTACATGTTCATTCCCCATCTGACAACTCAATCATGAGCGAATCAAAGAAGTGAATAATAATACCTAACCGATATGTATATATATTTTTAAGTTACTTTATCTTGTAATTGCTTAAAACAAATCCAAATCAATATAAAAATATCGGGTAAAGAGAAGAAATAGTATTATTATTCACTTCTTTTCTCCCCTTATTACAACCATAAAAAGTTATTGTTTTCTGTAATTGCTTTTAAAAAACACGAATAAAAAAAAAATCGAATTAGAGAAGAAATAGATAAGGGAAGAAAAAAAAAGTCTAAGATAGGGAAAGGAAGAAACACACGAGCTACGAGAGGGAAAGGAAGAAGCACAAAAGGTAGGAGAGGGAAAGGAAGAGATCGAGAGGCTAGGAAAGGGAAATGAAGAGGCACAGAAGATAGGAGAGGGAAAGGAAAAAGCACAGAAGGTAGGAGAGAGAAAGGCAGAGGCACAGAGACTAGGAGAAGGAAGAGACAAGGTAGGAGAGGGAAAGGAAAAAGCACCAAAGGCAGGAGAGGGAAAGGAAGAGGCACAGAAGGTAGAAGAGAGAAAGGAAGAAGCACAGAAGGTAGGAGAGGGAAAGGAAGAAGCACAGAAGGTAGGAGAGGGAAAGGGAGAGATCGAGAGGCTAAGAGAGGTAAAGGAAAAAGCACATAAGCTAGGAGAGGGAAGGATAAAGGCACAGAAGGTAGGAGAGAGAAAGGCAGAGGTACAGAGACTAGGAGAAGGAAAGGAAGAGATCGAGAGGCTAGGAGAGGGAAAGGAAGAAGCACAGAAGGCAGGAGAGGGAAAGGAAGAGGCACAGAAGGTAGGAGAGGGAAAGGGAGAGATCGAGAGGCTAGGAAAGGTAAAGGAAAAAGCACATAAGCTAGGAGAGGGAAGGGAAAAGGCACAGAAGGTAGGAGAGAGAAAGGCAGAGGTACAGAGATTAGGAGAAGGAAAAGGAGAGATCGAGAGGCTAGGAGAGGGAAAGGAAGAGATAGAAGGTAGGAGAGGGAAAGGAAGAGACACAAGGTAGGAGAGGTGAAGGAAGAGGCACAGAAGGTAGGAGAAGGAAAGAAAGCGACACAGAAGGTAGGAGAGGGAGATAAAAAGGAAGAAGCACGAAAGGTAGGAGAGGGAAAGGAAGAAGCACAGAGCCTAGGAGCGGGAAAAGTAGTTACAGAGGCTAGGAGAGGGAAAGGAAGAGGTTCAAAAGGTAGGATAAGGAAAGGAAGAGAGACAGAAGGAAAGAGAGGGAAAAGAAGAAGCACAAAGGCTAGGCGAGGTAAGGCAAGAGGGACAGAGGCTAGGAGAGGGAAAAGAAGAAACATAGAGGCTAAGAGAGGGAAAGGAGGAGGTACAGAAGGTAGGAGAGGTAAAAGAAGAGACAGGCTTGGAGAAGGAAAGGAAGAGGCACAGAGACTAGGAGAAGGAAAGGAAGAAGCACAGAAGGTAGGAGAGGTAAAAGAAGACACACAGAAGGCAGGGCAGGGAAAGGAAGAGGCACAGAGACTAGGAGAGGGAAAGGAAGAGGCACAGAATGTAGGAGAGAGAAAGGAAGAGGCACAGAAGGTAGGAGAGGGAAAGGAAGAGACGACACAGGCTAGGAGGCGGAAAGGAAGAGGCACAGATGCTAGGAGAGGGAAAGGAAGAGACAGAAGCTAGGAGAAGGAAAGGAAGAGATACAGAGGCTAGGAGAGGAAAAGGAAGAGACACAGAAGCTAGGAGAGGGAAAGAAAGAGGCACAGAAGTTAGGAGAGGTAAAAGAAGAGACAGGCTAGGAGAAAAAAAAGGGAAAAAAGCACAGAAGGTAGTAGAGGGAAAGGAAGAGGCACAGAGACTAGGAGAAGGAAAGGAAGGGGCACAGAAGGTAGGAGAGGGAAGGGAAGAGAAACAGGCTAAAAGAGGGAAAAGAAGAGACAGGCTAAGAGAGGGAAAGGAAGAGGCACAGAAGGTAGGAGAGGGAAAAGAAGAGGCACAGAGTCTAGGAGAAGGAAAGGAAGAAGCACAGAAGGTAGAGGTAAAAGAATGCAAGGCAGGAGAAGAGAAATAGGCTAGGAGAGGGAAAGGAAGACACACGGAAGGTAGGAGAGGGAAAGGTAGAGGCACAGAGGCTAGGAGAGGGAAAGAAAGAGGCACAGAAGGTAGGAGAGGGAAAGAAAGAGACACAGGCTAGGATAAGTAAAGGAAGAGGCTCAGAAGGTAGGAGAGGGAAAGAAAGAAGCACGGGGGCTAGGGAAGGGAAAGGAAGAGACAGAGGGTAAGAGTGGGAAAGCAAGCGGCACAAAAGGTAGAAGAGGGAAAGAAGCACGGAGATTAGGAGAGGGAAAGAGAGACAGAAACTAAGAGAGGGAAAGGAGGAAGCACAGAATGTAGGAGAGGGAAAGGAAGCGACACAGAAGGGAGGAGAAGGGAAGGGAAGAGGCACAGAAGCTAGGAGAGGGAAAGGAAAAAAGCACAGAAGGTAGGAGAGGGAAAGGAAGAAGCAAAGAATGTACGAGAAGGAAAGGAAGAGGCACAGAAGATAGGAGAGGAAATGGAGGAGACAGAGGCTAGGAGAGGGAAAGGAAGCGACACAGGGTAAGAGAGGGAAAGGAGGCACAGAAGGTAAGAGCGGGAAAGGAAGGGACAGGCTAGGAGAGGTAAAAGAAGAGGCACAGAGGCTAGGAGAGGGAAAGGAAGAGACAGAAGCTAGGAGAAGGAAAGGAAGAGATACAGAGGCTAGGAGAGGGAAAGGAAGAGACAGAAGCTAGGAGAGGGAAAGGAAGAAACAGGGTAAGAGAGGGAAAGAAAGGCACAGAAGGTAGAAGAGGGATAGGAAGAAACACAGAGGCTAGGAGAGGGAAAGAAAGAGGCACAGAAGCTAAGAGAGGAAAAAGAAGAGGCACAGAAGGTAGGAGAGAGAAAGGAAAAAGCACAGAGGCTAGGAAAGGTAAATTAAGAAACAGAAGCTAGGAGAGGGAAAGGAAGAGACACAGAGGCTTGGAGAGGTAAAATAAGAGGTATGGAGGCTAGGAAAGGGAAATGAAGAGGCACAGAAGCAAAGAGAGGGTAGATAAGAGATACAGAAGGTAGGAGAGGGAAAATATAAGGCACAGAGGCTAGGAGAGGGAAAGGAAGAGACGGAAAAGAAGAGGCACAGAAGGTAGGAGAAGGAAAGGAAGAGGCACAAAGTAGGAGAGGGAAAGGAAGAATCACAGAAGGTAGGAGAAGGAAAGCAAGAGGCACAGAGATAGGAGAGGGAAGGGAAGAGGCACAGAGACTAGGAAAAGGAAAGGAAGAAGCATAAAGGCTAGAAGAGGGAAAGGAAGAAGCACAGAGGCTAGAAGAGAGAAAAGAAGAGGCTAGGAGAGGGAAAGGAAGAAGCACAGAAGGTAGGAGAGGGAAAGGAAGAAGCACAGAGGCTAGGAGAGGGAAAGGTAAGGAATGGGAGGTGGATATAAAAGGGGTGAGGGAAGGCAGAAAAGGTAGGCCTTGGGGCCTCACATAAGGAAATCGTGAGGGGCGCGACACTCAAGAGCTGAGGACGAGAGAAAGGTAACTTACCTCTTTCTCGTCCTCATCCCCCCCCCCCCAAAAAAAAAAAAAATATCTTGCCCGTTGTCGTTAAGGGGAGTGGGGTTACGTTTAGGAGGTAGAGACTGAGACCCAATACTGGGGAACTCCCCTACCTTGGGACTCGGCCCTCGACTCGACTAATTTTGCATGGTCTTTTTTCCCCTCCTACTTTTTCGTTTCAGTCTCTTCATCAATCCCTTCTACTATCTACTTCCTAAGGTGAAAGGATGAAAGGCTGAATTTGTGCCAGTCCTGAACGGCCTGATGGATCCATGGGCACGGTATTCCCCTGTTTTAGTTGCCTAACCCTTACCCCTCAAGGGAACCATGAGGGGTGGCCTGTTTCTCTCCAACATACTCCAGGCTTACCATGGCCAATAATAAAAATGTTATACCATTATTAGGGACAATGAGGCTTGCCCCTTCATCAAATAACCCTACCAATTCAAACTTTCCCGATTCCCAGACCACTTTGACCACGGCTCCAAACACAAACATTACCTCAATGCCTACTAGTACATTATCCACTCTAGTCAACACAACCTCCAGGAGCCATTGATACTCTTCCAACATGCTCAGCTTCATCACCTCTACCCCCACAACCTTCAACTACTCCATACGTTATTTTTACTACTTTACAGCCTTATTGTCCACCTCTCCATAACACTACCTCCCCCCAAACTACTTCCTCTCCCCCCCCCCCGTGATTCTACCACCCCCATCTCTACAAAAATCTTATTCTATTTAGCCCAGCAAAATGGGACCGATTTTTCGTGATCCCTCTCATCCCCTCCCTACTCTGACAACACCCTTCTCTTCCAGTGATACCTCGAAACACAAGTAGGCAAAGTCTCTGTAGCTGACCATTTCCGTCTCGTCACAGTAACATCTGAAAACCAAGCTATAGCATTATCAAATCTAACTGATCTATATGATAACCCATCCCTGCAGAGCCATATCCAAACCTCAATACTTGCACAAGAACTGTTTCTATCTCCCCAGCAAATTGTCCTATCTATAACAAAAATTGGTCAGATTGCAAAGACTTACTCGCCTGTTTCACGAACTATCCCTTTAATGTTTACATTGGTGGAAAATCCGTCCCTTTCATTGCTAAAATTGTTGGTATATAGGGCATCCTGCCAAACATTGCCGTTCCACAGCCAATTCCCCTCTGTGCGCCCAACGTGGCCATACTCGATCAAATTGCTCTGCACAATCACGCACATTTGCCAACTGTGGTGGCCCTCACAATGTATTTTATGAAGGCTGTCCCACCTACAAATTTGAGTCTGAGGTAGCAACTCTCAGATTCAAGACTTGGACTCACTCTACGTGAAGCCAAACGGGAAGTACGTCGACGAGGTTTTCATCTTATCTAGTAATGTCACTCTGCCACTCCCCTACCTCCCAAGCTCCTACACCCTCCCCTTAAACATATCCCTACTCCATCTAATTTCCCTTCTATATCCTACCTTCCCCAGTCTAATTCTTTTTGCCATCCTAAATCCAGCCACTCCAATCTCTACTGCAGCCCCAACACCTTCCCCTCTTCCTCCCTACACTACCCGCAACAGCCAGAATAAACGGCCCACCCCCTCTTCCCATACCACACAATCATCTCCACCTTCCTTTGCCCCTACCCCTTAGACACCAGTCTTCGCTTCCCCTCTCACAAGAAAACCCTTATCTCACAAAACTCCCAAACCAACTCCATTACAGAAACTCTTAAAGATATTCAAAACTACATTATCGAGTCCCAATCTGACACTCATCCCCCTTCAAATTCTACAACTCTCCACACTCAAAGTGACAGCCGATATCCATCCTCCTCCTACCCCCTCCCAACACAGCCCATCCCCCCCCCCCTACTCCAGCCCCGCCTACATTAACCATCCCAACAATCCTGGATACACATGTGAATCCCTTATATCGCAAATATCCCCTTCCCCACACCACTCCACCTCCTAATACCCCTCCTGATATAACACTACCTCCCCCCTCTCATCCCACCCTCTAGCTCCTTCCCCTTCAAATTCTCCAACACGTACTGCAATCGTTTTCACTATATCAACAAAAGTATAACTATCCTTCATTGGAATATTCGCGGTTACCGCTCTCACAGACCCGACCTTCGTCATATCCTTTCCTCTTATAACCTATCCATTATATGCCTTCAAGAGACTTCTTACACAGCCTCCAATACCAATCCCCAATTACTATCTTGTCTCTTCCCCACACTCCCTTTATGTCTCGTCTATATTTATCAACCAGAAAACACTTTTCAAAGCACTGTCCCTTGTACAGTTATTCGTAGCTTTCTTCGCCGCTGGATCACAGTGATTTCAGTCTACTTCTCTTCCCAACCCAATGACTTTGTTGCTTTTGAAAACCTAATTTCCCAACTTCAACCACCTTTTCTCTTAGTAGGTGATTTCAACTGCCGGCACACTCTCTAGGGTGATTCTAGCACCAACTCCCGTGGCCGAGCTCTAGACCGCTTTCTGTCCACAGCTGACATTATTCTTAATTCAGATCGCCCCACAAACTTTGATACACGCACGCAATCTTTTTCGTGCATTGACCTCTCTCTATGCTCCCCTTCTCTTTATTTAGATTTCCACTGGTCAGTTTTAGACCACTTTCCAGTTCTCCTTTCTCTTCATATTTACCACTCCCTAACTCCCCACGCTGTTGCTTTGATAGAGCCTACTGGCGTACTTTCACTTCACTCTCTACTATTCATATCCCGTCATCCTCCCTCTCATCCATTTCTGATATGATACAATGTTTGACAACTACAGTCCTAAGAGCTGCCCATACAGCTATTCCTCGAACCTCAAGACCCTATACCTTCAAATGTGTTCCATGGTGGAATTCTGATTGCACTAAAGCACTCTGCAGCCTGGAACAGCTACCGCTACAAACAAGGTACCCCTAATCAACTATCAGCCCTTATCTCCTTTAAACGAGCATCTGCCTGTCTTCATCGTACAATCCGAAATAACAAAACAAATAGCTGGCGAAATTATGTTTCCTCAATTACATCCTCTACATCTATCTCAAATGTTTGGTGCCGGATCCATAAACTATCAGGCAAACATCCCCCCCCATCCAGCCCTGTCCTCCATATTCGAGATACCCTCATCTCTGATCCTCTCCAAGTCGCTAATGAACTGGGTGACTATTTCAGCCAGGTCAGTAGTGGTTCTCACCTTTCTCCACACTTCTCTTCTATTAAGATCACCAGGGATTATACCCCCATTATCTTCACCCTATTCTCCACTAGGTCCTATAATGCTCCCTTTTCTTCCCCTGAACTCAGTGCTACCTTACAGTCGTGTCACGACACTCATGAAGGCCCTGACAATATCCACTACCATATGCTCCGACAACTCCCATCTTCCTCTTTATCCTTCCTATTAACAATTTACAACCACAAAAGGACATCAGGGAATTTTCTTTCTCATTGGCGAGAAGCTCTTACCCTCCCCTTCCTAAAACCCAATAAATCGGGTAACCTCCCTCAAGACTGTTTTCCTTCCTCAAACGCATATATATCCTCTTGATCTAACCCCTTTAAATTACCTTACCCGACCTTAACCCATTCACTCGTCAATTCCTTTGCCCAGCTTTGGCAACTAATCACTAACTCAACCATCCTTCACTACCATTTACTATAGTGCTATATGACCTTAGATGTCTAGCACATTTATTTTGCTTTTGACCATTAACCATTACCCACCGTCCTCAGCCCTTTTGAGAGATATATAGAGACAGTTAGAGTTAGAGAAACAGAGGGAGGGAAAGAGAAAGATACAGTAAAACACAAATCCGCAAGGGCTTGGGACGAGAAAAAAGCGATTCGAGAGAAAGCGAGAGAGATCTATTATCTGTATACCAATTTACCTGTATCTACATCTTTTAATCTATATCTATTTACCTTATCGGACTATACATGTAGGCCTATAATGTAAATATATATGTAGACTCATATGTAATAACTATAAATATCAAATACTTACATGTGTATATATACTCTAAATATGTATGTATTGTACATGTGTATATATGTATAAATACATATTAATTACTGTATATATACATATTCGTGTATATACCTATATACGTATATATATATATAAAATATATATATTAATGAGAAGTCATTTGGCCATACCAACCTTACCTGATTGGATGCCTTTCCTAATCATATATATATATGTATATATATTACATAAAAACATAAACATATAAATATGTATATATATATGTGTGTGTGTGCGTGTGTGTGCATTTGCGTGTGTTTATGGTTATGTATAAACATGTATATGTATATGTGCATATATAAACTAATATATATTTACACAAACATATATCCATATAAACATTTACATCCACACAAATATATACCTGTGTCTGAATATGTATATATATATATATATATAAATGTCTATATATCTAGTGAGATAGATATGTGTATATATACATATACAGAGAGAAAGAGGGGGGGAAGAGGGGGAGAGAAATCCACAAAGGCTGAGGACGAGAGAAAGACAACAGTCTCCTAAATCTTGTCCTCGCCTCTTGTGGGTCTCTCACTCAAATAAAGAGTCGCCTTTCTCTCGTCCCCAACCTTTGTGGCGCTCTCTCTCTCCCTGCCCCCTCTCCCTCTTTCCCCCCCACCTTATCTCTCTCTCTGACTCTATGTCTGTCTGTCACTTCTTCCCCCCTCTCTCTGTCACTCTTTCTCTATCACTCATTCTTTCTCTTTCTCTACGTCTTTCTGTTAGTCTCCCCCGCCCCTCTCTCTTTTTCTCTCCGTCTCTTTCTGTCTAGGTCTTTTGCTCCTCTCTCTGTCTCTTCGTCTCTCACTCTCCCGGTCTTTCTGTCTATCTTCTGTCTGTCTTTTTCCGTCTGTCTCACAAGGGCTGTTGACGAGAAAAGGGCGACAAGAGAGAGAAAGGAGAGAAGAGAGGAAGTGACAGAGAGACCCACAAAAGGTGAGGATGAGGGAAAAGCGAAACACAAGGGCTGAGTATAAGAGAAAAGCGACTCTCGCTGTATCTCTTTTTCTCTCGCCTTTCGTCCTTGTGATAGAAACAGAGACAGAAGGAAGGAGGGAGAGAAAAAGAGGGTGAGACTATGAGTGATAGATACAGAGAAAGAAAGACAAAGAGAGGGAAAGTAAAAGACAGAAAAGAGAGGGAGGTGAGAGAGAAAGATACAAAGAAAAATAGTGGAGGGGGAAGACTCGCCTTTCTCTCGTCCCTAGACCTTATGGGTCTCTTCCTCTCTCATTCTAGATCTTCCATCTTTCTATTTGTCTTTGTCTCCATGTATATGTATATATACATATATCTATGTCTGTATACATAGATATACTTATATAGGTATATATATTTATGTGTGTATGTTTATATGGATAAATATGTATATATAATATTTTTATATGGCTATGTAAACATATACATGTATACATTGTTATATATATTGTGTATATTTCATGTATATACACATTTACATACATATAGATGTGTATATATAAACATACACAGAAACACACATTTACACATATATAGTATATTTGTTTATATATTCATTTATACACATATATTTATATATGTACATATATACACATCTCTATCTCTATATAAACATATATGAATTCGCCGCCATAGCATAAGTGGTAGCGTGGTTGATTAGGAAGGGCATCCAATCAGGGAGGGGTTTTACTGCCAAATAACGCCTCGACAATAAATGTTCTTGATCCAGCAGTAGTTCAAACAAAATAAATATGTATATATGTACATGTATATGTATATGTATATTTACACATACAGTACACATGTATACAAAAATGTGTATGAGTATTTATATATATATATTAATATATACTGTATACATAAATGTACATATAACTGTGTGACAGTAATGTGTACACAAAGATGAAAAGGAAAACAGCCACAAGTAAGAAATGAATATGAATGTGTTTATATATACATGTATATAAATATACATATGTACACATATATATATATATATATATATATATATGAGCATATACATATATAAATTAATATTACATATATAACAAATATGTATACAAACATATTTATACATATGTATACACATATATATGTATTTACGCACAAATATATAAGCATGTATATATTTACACATGCATTTGTATATATATTAATCTATACATATATACAGTATATATATATATATATATATATATATGTAAAATATACATATATATAACTATACATTTATATATATATATATATATATAATGTGTCGCGTTTATCTCGTCCTCAGTTCTTGTGGATCGATCTCTCCTCTGACTTCTCCTTTTCTTTCTCTGTATTCTGTTTCTCGTTCTCTCCTTCTCTCTCATTCTTTCTCTCTGTCTTTATGTCTCACTTTCTGTCTCTCTCACAAGGTTAGAGGTACTTGTTACCACTGCTGTCCAACAATTTGTCAGGGCTGTGTTGGTTAAACGCAGGCTCCGTTTCTACGTACACACACACACATATATATATATATATATATAAATATATTGTATATATATTTGTATTTATAACTATAATGTATGTATATACATATCTATATACACATACATATATACTTTATATATATTAATGTGTATATATACACGCATATATATATTGTAAGTGTTAGAGATATTGGGAGCACCGCTGTCACCAGATGTAAGCGTAAGAAACCACCGCAAGCCACCAGATGTAAGTGTAAGAGAGATGTTCTTGGGCGGTCAATGACAGGGGTCTTAGCTTGCTGGTTTATTGCTGAAAATAGATATGAGATCCCCCAAGAGACCCTAGTGTCCCCGGATGGAGGACAAGGTCTTGGAGCTGGACCCTGTGTGGCTTGGCCTGTCTGTCGTGTCTCTCTCTGCCCTTCGTCTTACGCACGTGCCCTTTTAAGCGGCGGTTCCCTTCGAGGGCGGATGTTTATTCCTGTGCGAAAAGAGAAAGCCGGGCGACATCTGCGTCCTGCCCAAGAAGGGTATTTGCTTGGACGGAGATGTGAAGTGTACCATCCGGTCTTGCTACGTGTTGTTGACATCGCTCGGCCGCGCGCAAGGCTCGTCCTCGAGCCGTCTGCAACGCTTGAAAACCCTGCAGTAGCACATAGGGATACAGGCTCTGTCTGGTATCTACAGATGGTTCCTGGTGATCCGATGGCCGCTAGGGTCGTCGCATGCGAGGGTAGCGGGTGTGGCGGAGGTAAAACATTCAGTAAAAGGGCTAAGGTGGAGGATATAATGTGTTTGTCAATCACCTTAGTTGCAAGAAAAGTGAGAGCATAATAAGAACAATTTGTCACAAGAAGGGTAACGTGTCAAGTTAGTGGGTGTTAATTACTTGGTATTCCAATGAACTCGCTAATCCTGACAAATCCATCATATTGAAGAGAGACAAATTAATGGGAGAAGAATTACATATCTTTGGGCTAAATAGACAAGTATATATGCTTCGAACACATAGGCAGCTGGGCCTGAACTTAATTCTAACGGTGCGCTTATCGGGGCTCGTCTCGGCGCTTCAATCGGATGAGCGTAAGTGTGCGGTGGGCACAGGATTCCTTCCTTTACGACCATGAGCCGGGCATAAAATCAACTTACGGTAATAATTTAACAGTGTCCGTCTCGGGCGTTTCAATCGTATGAGCGTAAGTAACTTCTCGGTGCGGCGGGCGCAGGATTCATTCGTTTACGGCCATGAGCCGGGCTTAAAATTAACTTGCGGTGATCATAACTATGTAAGCCTATATGAAGTATGGTTTCTGTAGTGCGTTACCAGCGTTACAATTATTTGCAACAGAAGAGACTACCATCAGTCAGATACAGGTTACATATTCACCAATTCCTTAAACTAAAGAAGCATAAATTCTAGCATAGATGAGGATAAGATATCGGACTTCGAGAGGACGTCATGAAAGCGATTTGAGTTCAGTTATAAGTTCTAGGGATGGCACTTAGTAAAATTCACAATGCTAGAGTGAATTCCGTGTTGGGTGGGAAGGTAGGTGGGTGTGGGTCTAAGGCAGGTAAACGACATGCATCTTACACTATGTGTGAAAAAGCGGACGATTGGCGTAGGAAGTATAAGAAAATACATGTGTTGTGAAAGACAGAACGATATACACACATTCGTAGAGGAAGTATTAACGAAGCACTTACTAGGAGGGTAGAGTGTACAGGTGAAAACAATATTATTACATCGTAAATCGTAGTGGTAAATATGAATAACATAACAGGGAAAAACGAACATATCAATACATAGTTATTTGTTCTGGGAGAAAATAAAATATAATGAACTGCAATGTGAGGACAGCAATAATAAGCATTAGGTAAAATATCAATAGCAGAAAAATATAGCAATTAAAGTATGATTCGGGAAGGGGAATGAGGTGTAAAGTGAGGGTGTGTGTCACTTAGGTTTGATGTCAGTGTGTGACTTCATTTGTTGTGTTGAAAAACAATGGTTGACAACGAGAAGTTAAGTAGTATAGAGTCAGTACTGTATACTCGAATTTGAGTACTTGAATTTGAAAGAACGCAACTCGTCTGTAAGGTGTGGGTGGGTATAGGGAGGGCAGTAGTTAATCTGGTACTAATAGGCACACTTACTTTTAATAGTAGCTAGGGAGTATTGGTGGTGCTGAGTAGAATGGCGGCTTCATGGTTGTGCTGACGAAGGTTCGTGAAGACTTGGCGAGGTAGATGAGCCGGATTGGCGGGTTGGCGGCGTAGATGCGGGAACATATCGTCAGCGACTTCGCCAGGAGGGTAGCACAGACATGAGTGGTCAGCATGAAGTAGTAGGGTAGATATGGTGTGGGTAGGCGCGATCTAAGAAGAGTTGGTATGAGCTGGGCGTTAAAAGAGGTGAGGAGCCACTTCGACAGGAGTAGCTGGTCGGCAGATAGCGTGGATCGGCAACAGGCGGCGGCGAGGAGCGTGGAGGTAGGTGTATTACCGTCGGCATTGCGAGGCTCTTGATCACCGCTGCCATCAGATATAAGCGGTTGAGAGATGTTAGGAGCACCACTGTCACCAGATGTAAGCGTAAGAGACCGCTGCGAGCCACCAGATATAACAAGTGACCACCGCAAGTCACCAGATGTAAGTATAGGAGAGATGGTCTTGGGCGGTCAACGAAAGAGGTCTTAGTTTGCTGGTTATTGTTGAAGATATATACACACTATATATAAATATATATATATACATACATATATATATATATATATATATATATATAATGTATATATATCACAAACACAGTACACGAGTTCCTCTTCAGACGAATAATAAACAGAAACCATTTCGGTTTATTACTCGTGAAAAGATCGAAACGTTACGATTCATATTCATTTCTTACTGTGGCAGTTTTCCTTTTCAATGTATATATATACACATGTATATGTATATATATGTATGTGTACAGTGTATGTATATATATATATATATATATGTATATTCTATGTATAACAATCCTCCATGACCTGGCCTCGAACCTAGGTCGCTCCGGGTATAAGACCGGAGGGCCAGTACTAAACCAAGCATGCCACACGACCCACACGACTCATACCCGGAGTGACTCAGGTTCGAGGCCAGGTCAGGGAGGATTGTTATACATCTATATCAATGCGGTATGGCATTATTCCATCTTTCATGTATATTCTATATATATTGTATATATATACATATATATTGTATATATACATATATATTATGTATATATTAAATATATATACATATACTGTGTATATATGTATATATATACTGTATATATGTTCATATATATCGCTATATGTCCATATATATTCTGTGTAAAAAAGTATATACTTATATATATGTATATATATATATATATATATATATAACTATGAACATATGTATATATAAGTATATATATAAACAGATATCTATATACATATATATGCATACATAAAGTATATATATATATATATATATATATATATATATATATATATATAAATATATATATATGTACAGTTGCGGAATTATATTTCAGTACACATGCTGGGTCCCGCTTTTGTACGCCTGACAATCACCTCGATGTATTTTTATGAATGAGGCGAAACAAAGAGCGTGATTGGTAGAATATAAATAGCCAGCAAGTTTATTAATATCTATTTTTGGAAACGAAATAAGCTATTTGATATTTCTTTTTTCTTTTTTCTTTTTTAATAACTGGTTGCAAATTGTGTAGTATTAATTATCGTCTTGTTATGGAATATTTTTCAAATGTGACTTTTTTTAATTGTTTATCGAAATGGTGACACCTATGGAGGTAAGGCGACATTCTGTCTTTATTTAAACAGAATAGTGATATTTGCATAATGAATATAGAAAACGCCTCATACTTCAAACTTCTATGTATGGCAGCTAAATCAAATAGAAATCTGCAAATTCGCTGAGAAGTTAGCAGATGCTCGAAGCAACACCATCTAGTAGCAGCTGATCGAATTAATGAAGTGAGACTTTTCTTTTCACCGAAACAAAACACCTCGAATAAATAGAAAACACTTACTTTATATTCTCCATTATAGAACATCACATGAACGCAAAACCGCAGTATGAGTATGGAGAATATAAAGACGCATTATCATTGTGTGTGTATATGGGGGCGTGTGCGTGTATATGTTTGATGAGTAACAAAAATGTATGTGATTCGTTTTGTTCATCACGAATGCACTTTATCTTGTGCTATATTCAGATAATGGTTTTCGCTCTCAATATTCCATAAGCCATGGCGTTTCTATGGAGACGCATCCATATCCTAACAGCTGAGCAAGTAAATTTACGTTAGCTTGTTTCAACGCAAGCAACTACAAATTAGGTGATTTGAAGGAAGGGAAATAATCTTACCTCCATTAAGGATAATCTATGATATCTAATATCTTCAATATTTTCACATTCATTCTGAGGAAGTTGGTATAGGTTGCTCTCTACTTTATTTGTATTTTTTATCCTCATTTGTAAATTCATGATTATCCACTGTATATGTGTAGGTGTAATGAAATTTACATATTTACCTTCATTACAAAGTCAAAGTTTATATATTCTTTTATGTTTACGAAGATATATATTATATATATATATATATATATATATATGAAAGGTATTAGATATCGTTGGCTTTAAAGATTAATTTTTTATACACGATTTCTTGGAATTATTTGATTACTGAAATGGAAAAACCTATGGAAGTGGGCCGGCGTCTTAGCTCCACAAATTATTATAGCTGCACATTCTTTACTCTTATAAACTCTGCTTTCTATAAACAGCTGCGTATGGCAGCTGGAAGAAATAGAATATGCAAATTCGGCGAGAGCTTTGCAACTACGTTATTACCTTCATTATAGACCAACTGTACGCAAAATCACAGGAATACAGTGCATTTATAAGGGTTTCATCATTGTGAGCATGTATGCGTGTTGATAAATTAGAGACGCTTACCATTTTTAATGCGCCTGTATGCCATTTTCGTTATTTGAGTACTTGTATGCGTAGTGATTTAGAATTATAGTTTTGCATTTCGAACTTTCTGAACCACGTTCAGCGAAAAATAACATGTATTTGTTTATTGAAATACTTTCTTGCTTTGTATGAATTGACTAATTGGTAGAACTAATATTTAAAAGATATTTAGTTGTCTTTTTACTTTTAATGAAGAACAGTAATATGTAGAAAAGACAAATATTTGGGAAAATCATACTGACAGGAACAATTCATTTTTATTAAAACCTTGTCCAACCACCGTTATTTTCTTCAACTCGTAACCTCTCCAGGACAGGTTCCGGTCTCCTACGTAGTACTTCCCATTCCCTCTTTGCATGTTCTATTAACCTTTGCGAGGTTCTTCCATTTGCCGTTTCCCAGACATTGACTATATTTGCCCAGACGTTTTCGACTGGGTTAAGTCACATTTCTTGCTTGGCCATGGTAGGACGTCGAGGCGGTTTTGGTCACGAAACCATCTTGTATCTGCCCTCGACGTGTGTATTGGACAGTTATCCTGCATGAATACGATCCTTTCTGGGAAAGGCAAGGCATAGCTGCATGCTGACGGGAGAAACTTCCAATACGATATATTTCTCCGAATTGAATCTCCCCTCTATTTCTGCTAGTTCGTCAACGCCATGCAGGAATATCCACCCCTCACATATCACGTGGCCACTCCTCGTAATTTCGTAGATGGTTTGTCTATCATATCTGGAAAATATAGAATGAGATATTAGAACATCAGATATTAGTGTGCATACAGCAATAATCTATATAGAGTGATCTTTTCCATATATCATAATACAATAAAGAAGTTAAAGAGGTAAAAAAGTAATTTGCACACCTTGTGTTATCTCTCCTCCAGCACAAGCTTGCCGTGCGCGGTGGAACAAAAGGTTTTTTCATTCCTCCAGATTACCCATCCCCAGTAATCCAGATCATTGTCTACATACTGCCGGGCGAATTGGAGGCGACCTTGGCGATGACTTTCGGTCAACCTCCCTTTGATGGCTGGTGTTCGGTGATTTATACCATCTTCCCATCTTTTCCTGACCGTTCGACTGGGTGCTACAGTTCTTGTACTTTAACTGCATTGGTGAAGGGGTTCGCCTCCACCATCTCCCTGATCTGAGCATCTTGATCGTCGGTCTCTTTCGTGGAGCACCGGAACGAGGGCGATCGTTCAGGGTGCCCTCCTCCTCCCACCTTTAAACCTTTTAAACTAAACCTTTATCCACCTGTAAATTAAAGACCGGGAGATACCCAGCTCCCTGGAAATTTCACTAGGTGAGAGACCACTTTCATCCCAATGATACGACCACGATTCGCAATTTTAGTTTGCCTTGCGTTCATCTTCAAGAGTGTCAGCTAAGCCTTTGCCCTGGCAACCTCGTTTTCACCTCGGATTTCCCATACTTCATAATGACGCCATACTGTCGACAGTACATTTTTTTTTTTTTTTTTTTTTTTTTTTTTATACTTGGGTTAACAGCGAGATAGATATTCAGGAATTTAAGGGTATCCATTATCATAAAGATTATGAAGTAATTTATATATATATAATAGTTGGTTCCTCTTTCTTCAAATTACCCAATTAGTAGTTCAGGGTTAATAAACAAGCGTTCAACTTACTGCATGCTCCGGACTAATAATTATTCCATAAACATATAAAGGAAATATATAAAAACCTTAACTTTGTAAAGTTTAAATATGATATATATATATACATATATACACACATATATATACCTATATATATACAATTTATAGACATGAACTGACAAACAAGAGAATGAGACATACGAATGTGACAGACAAATTTAGAGAATAAGATACAACGGATAATAGAGAATGCAAAGAGGAAATGTAAAATATGTAATATTACATATGATACATATATTTTTGTAACTCATCAAGTATGCACACACGCATACGCACATGCGCGCACACACTCACACACACACACACGCACACGGACGTGCGCACGCACGCACGCACACGCACACACATACGATGCACACACACAATCATGAAGCGTCTTTATATTCTCCATACTCATACTGCGGTTTTGCGTTCATGTTATGTTCTATAATGGATAATATAACGTAGTATGTTTTCTGTTTATTGAAAAGGTGTTTAGTTTCGGTGAAAAGAAAAGTCTCACTTCATTAGTTCGATCAGCTGCTACTAGATGGTGCAGCTTCGAGAAGCACTTGCTAACTTCTCAGCTAATTTGCAGATTTGAATTAGCTGTCATACATAGAGGTATGGTATGAGGCGTTTTCTATATTCAAGAAATATGCAAATATCATTGTTAATTGTTATGTTCAAATAAAGGCGAAATGCTGCCTTACCTCTACAGGTGTTGCCATTTCGATAAACAATCCAAGAAGTCGCATTTGAAAAATAGTCCATACAAAGCTAACGATACTTAATAGTGCACTTTTTGCAACCAGTTATTTGAAAAAAAAAAAACAAATATCAAATAGCTTATTTCGTTTCTAAAAATAGATATTAATACACTTACTGGCTATCTATGTTCTACCAATCACGCTCTTTGTTACAAACAACCTAGAGTTTTCGCCCTATTCATAAAAATATATCAAGTTGGTTGCCAGATGTACAAACGCGGGACCCAAATAATTCCGCAACTGTACACACACACACACACACACACACACAAACACACACACACACACACACACATATATATATATATATATATATATATATATATATATTAACGAGGGGCGCTCGTAAAATATCCCATGACCAACTTCCGCTTATCCTTGGAAGCTGAAATTTCATATGTATAATTTTACACATCTCTATGGCCATGTGTTGATTTCCAGTTCTTAACTCATAACTTGCTTTCTGTTACAGCGGTGTAGGTTCAGTAAGGTGTGAATATAGAACCGGTTGAGCAACTTACGCAGAGGATGCCTCATCATATGGCGTTGTTAAACATTGGGAACTAAGGATTCCTCCCCCTAGCCCCTTTAGTTCATCATCAGATCGCCAGTTCAGGTGTGGTCAGAGATCAGTGGGAACGGCTCCTATCCTAGGATGACCCCAGTCTGCCATCCATCAAGTGGAGTCCACCATTTTGTAAGATCGCCGTATTACAGTTCACCAGCTACCCCTAGATGTCAAGATTAGTGTTGGGTCTGTGGACAAATAAAATCCTGACCATATGTGTATGGATAAGTCTGCTCGGTGGGTTCCCAGGCTACTCAAACCTTTCCAGAAGCAGGAACGAGTCCATTGTTCCAAAACTCTTTAACTATGTGCCAAGAAACCAGGACTTTTCTAACAGATTAATTACACAGGGAGAAACTTGGGTCCATTGCTATGATCTAGAAACTAAGGTTCATTCAAAACAATGGAAGCACTTTGAGTCATCACCACCCATAAAGGTACGTGTCACACCCTCGGCAGGCAAGGTCATGCTCACAGTCATTTTGGAACAGCAAGAAGTAGTGATGATGGATTTCAGGGTAAAGAGTACTACAATTAGGCGCTTACTACGCTTCACTGCTACAGAAATTGTGGGATGCTATCAAAACCAAGAGGCATGGAATGTTGACTAAAAGTCTCCGCCTCTTACAAGACAATGCCCCTGTTCACAACTCCCACATTGCGCAGGTGGAAGCGCGGTCCTGTGGCTACAACATCCTTTCTCATCCTCCTTATTCTCCTGACCTTGCACCATCTGACTTTCACCCCTTTCTGTCCAAGGAGTTATTTTCGAATGGCAAACGTTTCCAAGATGATGAGACACTGATTTCTGATGTCACTCTATGGGTTCAAATGCAACATGTGGACTTCTACAAGTAAGGAGTCCACACTGCGTAAAACGATGAAGTGTGTCCCTCTTGGTGGGATCTATGCAGAGAACGACTAATAACTGTACGTCATTCACTTCCTGTACATCCAAGTGGGTTAAGGGAAATCTTTAATTAGTGTCCTTCGTGTGTGTGTGTGTCTGTCTGTGTGTGTGTGTGTGTGTGTACATGCATATATATATATATATATATATATTATATTTATGTATGTATGTATGTATGTATGTATATCGTCTATCCATGTCTCCATCTACATGAAAATCACAAGTATTATGAAGTATGTCTTAAAGATCAGCTGGCATCTGCTATGAGTAGAACTAAAGATAATATCGGAATATTTCTAAATATCATATCATAGAATGCGTAGAATCCGTACTTTCTTCAAGAATGTAGCTTTGTTCCATGATCTCAATAGCAACAATAATCTCTCACAATGATAATATACCTCCTTTGTTAAGTGACATCAGAAATTTGGAAAGGTGACCTAGTATGTTTTGTCATCAATGTAGCGTAATATTTCGTAACGTAGAGGTTCCTTTTCAGCTCATCAGGTCAAAGAGTGAGCTGAGTGCCAGGAAATAAACACAGAGGACGTTGGTAACGTCTGTCGGTTCAGATCCCTTTATCGATGGCGCATAGGGGAATCCAATTTTCTTAAAGGGATTCAAATCTTCTCTAAGGGATTCAAATCTTCTTTAAGGTTCCTGAGTTTAAATCTCTTTAAGAAGTTCGATCGAACTACAAAACATGCTTCTAAATATCTCAGGGAAATCTGAAGAGGGAAATATAT
>NC_061834.1:7886380-7888880 GCF_019202785.1 Penaeus chinensis | reverse complement strand
CTATTACTATAGTGTATTCTATTGTATTCACATATGTGTTTATGATTATTAAATTTACCCACCTTGTATTTTACTCCCAATGTTATTATTGTCATTATTTTATTCATATTGTTGGATTTTCTTAACATTATTATATTGTTTATGAGATTAGTTAGAAATATTTAGATAGCAACGCCATTAAACAGTTCTCTGACGCCTTTTTACGGCGGGGACCACGGAAATTGTGGAAGGGTGGTGTAAGGCCCGTATTCCACACTATATACTGTTTATACTCTAAGCTCTCACACGCCACCCTACTCTACACTTTTAATTATACCCTGCTCCAAGCTTAATTATTATCTCCTTGGATCAGACAACCACACGTTACTCTCTAAATGGCCACACGTTTTAGAATGTAAAATTTGTAGAAATGAGGGTTGCCTGCGAGCGATAGACAGATAGACCATAATAGAACTTCTGCTCCCCAACTTTATCTTTCTTTGTCACCAATGAACTATCAAGATCCAAGGCGTCTGCTGCACCTTCTCCGCAACTCAAGTTCTGCTCCATCCTGCCAGACTCTAAGTGTGCGTGTGTGTGTGTGGGGGGGGGGGGGGGGGGGGGGGAGAAAGCATATATAGATAGATTGATATATTAATACATATATATGATTAGAAGTTTAAAAAAATGATCTTCTTTTGTCTCATCATTTCAACAAATGCTTGAAGCCTAAATATAAAAGAGCATTAAATCAATTAGTTTAAAATAAACATTTCAATCAGAGAGAAGGATGGCGATTGCAATTTGGGCAGTCGTATTAAGTCTGATTCTCTCTCTCTCTCTCTCTCTCTCTCTCTCTCTCTCTCTCTCTCTCTCTCTCTCTCTCTCCCTCTCTCTCTTTCTCTCTCTCTCTCTCCCTCTCTCTCTCTTTCTCTTTCTCTCTCTCTCTCTCACCCCTCTCTCTCTCTCTCTCTCTCTCTCTCTCTCTCTCTCTCTCTCTCTCTCTCTCTCTCTCTCTCTCTCTCTCTCTCTCTCTCTCTCTCCCTCTCTCTCTCCTCACTGTATGTGTGTGTGTGTGTGTGTGTGTGTGTGTGTGTGTGTGTGTGTGTGTGCGTGTGTGTGTGTGACTCTTTCTCGGAGTCTAATCTGGTACTGAAATCGGACCAAATATTGAAGGGCATTCAGCATGTAATATAGTAGTCTAAATTGCTGGCGTATGAAATGCCATACAAGCATAAAAATTCTGCATCGCTCTACCCCTCAGCCTTTTTTTTGTTTGTTTGTTTTTCGGGTACGATTGAAAGCGATTTGTATAGGAATCGAAATAGGGATTAACTGGGAGAGGGGGGAGGGGGGGGGGGGTGTTAAGCGGTTGGAAGTAGGGGGCGATGGGAAAGGAGGGGGTGGTAGGGGGAAGGTAGGTGGGGAGAAGAAAGGATAGGAGAAGGGGGTGGGGGGGGTAGGATGATGAGCGTTTAGACGAGGAAAGAGATAGAAATGGAGAGGAAAAAGGTAGGAATGGGGATAAAAGTGGAGAGATTGGAATAGGGGAAGACGGTAATGGAAGGAAAAGGGAGGGGTAACAGGGAAGGGTGAAGGGGGAGGTGTTAAGCGACCACAAGAGGCAGATAGGTGGGGAAGGGGGGTGGGGGGGGAGTAGTTCGAAGGAAGATCCGGGAAAGAGATTTAAGAGTAAAGGGGGAGGAGACAGAAGAAAAATATGAAGAGAAGAACAGAAGGGAAGAATAGGAGAAGAATGGGGGAAAGAGGGGTTAGCAGAAAGGTGTTAAAGTAGAATAATAAAAGAGAATAGACAAAAGGGGAGACGGAAGCAGTAGGAATTCGTACAGTAGAAGTTTAGCGGCAGCAATGGACCGGAAATAGCAAATAGTGGGGGAGATCAGGAGGGGAAAAGGGTAGGTGGGGAGGAGATCGGAAAATGAGGTTTTAATAGCATTACATATGTTGGAGAAAAGTAAGTTTTAATAGCACTAAAAGTGAGGTTTTAATGCCACTACATGTGTGGGGAAAAAGTGAGGTTTTAATGGCACTACATATGTTTCAATGGCACTACATATGGTGGGGAAAAGTGAGGTTTTTATGGCACTACATAAGTTAGGGAGAAGTGAGGTTTTAATAGCATTACATGTGTTGGGGAAAAGTAAGGATTTAATAGCGCTACATATGCTGGGGAAAAGTGAGGTTTCAATATCCCTACATATGTTGGGAAAAAGTGAAGTTTTAACAGTGCTATACATGTTGGGGAAAACTAAGGTTTAAATAGCCCTATATATGTTGGGGAAAATTATGTTTTAGTAGCCCTACATATGGGAGAAGTGAGGTTTGAATAGCACTATATATGTTAGGGAAAAGTGAGGTTGTAACAGCCCTATATATGTTGGGGGAACGTGAGGTTTTGATAGCGATACTTATGTTGGGGAAAAGTGAGGTTTTAATAACACTACATATGTTGGGGAAAATTGAGGCTTTAATGGCACTAGATATGTTAGGGAAAAGTAAG
>NC_061834.1:7878880-7883880 GCF_019202785.1 Penaeus chinensis | reverse complement strand
CGACAGTAGTGGTAACCGATCGTCCTGTTGCATGGAACAGATGTTCCAATCCCCCACTCTGACAGCCCACCTGAGGTTTAACCTCGGGCAGTCACTCCGGGTGGGCGCCACCTCTGCCACCCCTACCGACGCCGCCCCATGTAGAGAAGGTTGGCTGACTGCAGGTCCCATAATCCGCATGCAGGGCTCCCAAGGGCTTTCCCCAACAAGCATCACGCTAGGTTGGCAGCCGCCGGGACCCAAGTGGAATGACGGGTGACCCCCGCTCCCTACCCGAGTCACAGCAGTCGCCAACCCAGAGGGACCCACAGCCCGCCATTCTTGCCGGGTGGGAGGGGCTTTATCTCTCCCCTCAGCACCAACAACTATACGTTTTGCTGTCAGTAGGTTATCTCAGGGAGGCAGACTGGCAAGCCCTGCCTCCCCAGGTGGCACGGGGGCAGGAGTTAGTACGAAGCCAAGGCATATCCACACACCGGGGGGCCACGTGACTCCATAACTTTAGGGCCTCCTGCTGCTCTAAGAGCCTCCACAGTTCAGCCTAAGACCGCAAGGTACCTAGTCTCCATGGGTGGCCACGAGGAGGCACTGCAGAAGTCTTGATGATGGAGAGGCTATGAACTGGCAGGGGAGTATTATGCATATTATGCTGGCAGGGGAGTATTATGCTCCCTTTTCGCACCAGGCGAAAACATATTAATAATAATGATCATACTACTACTACTACTCCAAATAGTAATAATATTGATAATAATGATCATACTACTACTACTACTACAAATAGTAATAATATTGATAATAACAATAATGGCAATTATATTGAAAATAATAATGACAATGATATTGAAAATAATAATGACAATGATATTGAAAATAATAATGACAATGATATTGAAAATAATAATGGAAATGTTAATATTACTATTAATAATAATAATGATAATAGTAATGATAATATTGATGATGATAATGGTAATAATAATAAGAAGAAAAATATGAATGATAATAATAATAGTAATAATAATAATGATAATAATAATGATAATAATAATACTAATGATAATAATAATGAAAGTAGTAGTAGTAGTAATAATGATAATAATAATAATGTTGATGATAATAATGATAATGACAATAATAATGATGATAATGAAAATGGCAAAAATAACAACAATGATAATAATAATAATAATGAGAACAATAATAAAAATAACAATAATTATCATATTTACCATTATAATAAAAACACTTTTAACAAAAGTGACTATGATAAGAAACAAAAATATTTTCAGTGAATACGAATTGCAAGAAATATGTCCCTTAAGTACACGCCTTCCTGAACTTCCAAGTTAGATGAGCAGAGTGACATTTTTTATCACCAGAGGCAAATTGTGTAGACTAAAACAAACTGTACACTACACTGGTACTCCATGGCTTGTGCTTAAAGATACATGTACGAATTTTTTTCAAAGGATTTGTTAAGGTAGTGGAAAAAGCCTGTTTATTTTATTTTTAGAATAATTAATTAATTAGTTTATTTGTATCTATCTATTTATTATTATTATTATTATCATTATTATTATTATTGTTGTTGTTGTTGTTGTTGTTGTTGTTGTTGTTGTTGTTGTTGTTGTTGTTGTTGTTGTTGTTGTTGTTGTTGTTGTTGTTGTTGTTGTTATATTATTATTATTATCATCATTATTATTATTATATTTTTTTTCTCTCTCGTCGTTGTCGTCATTTTTACGTTTTTTTACTTAGGATATAATGTATCTTTATTTTTATTTATGCCTCATTCAAGGATTTTATATCAGTATACTGTAGCGATTGTGTATAATTTTATGATCATACTAAGATTCACTATATTTCGTATAAGTTCTAATAATATAACTGTTATAACTGTTATTTTCCACTCCGTGATTCACAATCCGTTAAACTCTATTTATTAATAACATTTTATGATTAAACTGAATACCTGGTACGCAAAAGTTTTAGATGGAAAAGCTCAAACAATTTACACAGGAAATGTTACGTCTCGTCTCAAAACTGTTTTAATTGTTCCCTTTGTCAAGTGGAATTATTCTTAGAATAGACCATTGACATTCATTCAGAAGTTGTCTGGATCAAACAACTAATTCATATTCCCCAAGGTTGATTTTGTGGATTAGATTTCGAGGGAAAATGTTGTAAGGAAGTTTCATATGTCATAGAAAATGGTCGTTTATGGAATATTTGTAGCGGGAAAAGCAAAAAAAAAAAAAAAAAAAAAAATTGAAAAAAAAAAATCGGACAATGTTTTTATAGCATTAGTTGATTGGGGAAAATTATTATATAGTGTTATTTCAGGAACTAATCTCTTGTATTCTGTTTCACTGTAGGTAGATTTACAATACAATTACCAACGTTTGACGGCAGACATACACACACACACATATATATATATATATATATATATATATATATATATATATATATACGTTTATATAGATGCCACTAGCTATGATTTTATTTCCTTTTTATTAATCCTTTCAAGTCTTACCAATTCTGACGGACACACAGGATTTAAAAGCCATGATAATTTATCTTGGTATTGGTAAGAAACTTTAATCTTTACATAGATAAGTTGCTCAACCATGGTTGTGTTCATATCATCCAAAATAGAAAGCATATTTATCAGAATAAAATAATTAAATGTATAGAAAAAACTGAGAAATACAAATACATTAAAACTTTTAAAATTTGTATATATTCAAAAACTATCATCATCAAATGAACAATTCACTAGATCTTCAAATCGAAGCAATTTAAATTTTGACAATGTTTGGCAGCCATCATGACAGAGTACACAGGATTTCTCTTATTGTTTAGCCACGAATCAATATGAACGAAAAGCCTACTTCACTCGAATTTCTTAAATTATAAACTTTAAAATTATACTTTAAAACCCGACTTATCGCCAGAAATTGTGCACGTGTCCTCTTAACAATCGATAATTGATACTATTCCATAATTATTAAAAATGTCTTTTTCATTATGAGAATAACTAAGAATCAAAATATATTATTATATAACTTAACTACAACGCACCATATCATTTAAAGAGCAAGTAAAAAAATACAGGGGGACTTATCTGAAACATACATCTGTAAATGATGAAATATATATAGATATACGTTTATCACAACAGTAACATTGTACCACAGTTGCATCTTTTCTTTTGTGGTTATAGGTTTATAAATATATAAGCATATTGCAATACATATATGTATATGTATATATGTATATATTATTTGTATCTGTCTATCTATTTATCTCTGTCTGTCTACACACACACACACACACACAAATATATATACACACACATACACTTATATACACACACACACACACACTTATATACACACACACACACACTTATACACACACACACATATATACATATATGTATACATATATATATATATATATATTGTTACGGCTGGTATGTCACTAAGGTAATTCAGGGGAAGAGCAGCTCCGCTGAACTCTAATTCTCCTAATGCTTTTGCCAGAATCATATACGAAATATCAAAATGATGCGGCCTGATTTTGAATGGCTAATACAACGTATAAACAACTGTCTTTGCGTTAAAGTACTTCTAATGATTGTCAAATTTCTTGTTCATTTATTGATGTCATGCATTCTTCATTCTTTACTACGATGCTCATTAACGTTAATTCATTTATTCATTTATCATGTCTCAATGTATTTTTATCATTCATTTATGAAGAACTTTTATTGTTTTTTAAATTAATTTAAATTCCTCTTTCATTATCAGTTATCAGTCATTCATTATCAATTAGCATTTATTAATTGTAAATGATTTGGAAAATACCTAAAGTCATTTAATTACAATTCATTTTTATGTATAACTTTACCAAAACAAACAAAATACACACACACACACAAAGACTGCCTATGCGATATAATACTAAAATGTAATATATCGCCCTAAACCTGACAAAGAAATTACCAACCGAATAAAACTGCAAATGGCAGAGAGATCTTGCCCAGGCCCATGGCAGAGGAGGAGTGACCGAGGCAAAACCTCAGGAACTCAAGGCAGTGAGCGAGACGGTGGGTGGGGGGGGGGGGGGGGGGGGCGACGAACGCTACTGCAGGAACTGCCTAGTTACCGTAGCCAACAGTAGCATTTTTACTAATTATGTTTTAATTAATTAACTTTAATAATATATATATATATATGTGTGTGTGTGTGTGTGTGTGTGTGTGTGAGCGTGTGTGTGTGTGTGTACAGATAAGGTAAAGATAAAGCTTGCATCGCCATATTTCCAGCGCCGTCGGCCGCGCCACGCCCGCCTGAACTCTGCGTGCATCAAGCCTTCTGTAAAGTTAATTACGACTTGCAACTTGCGCTGGATTACGTCGCGTATTGCATCATTTTGCGAGGATTACGCAGATGCAAATTCCAAACTTGGATACAACGTTGCTGTTGAGAAAAGCACAAAACAAAATAATGGATCTAAAGTATTTTCATAAACAGGTATGCAATATGTAATAAGTTCGTTCCTGTTTCTAAAATATACAGTTTTTTTTTTCAACAATGACAGAACTATAGTTATTACAAATTATTTTTCGAAATAACGTAAACGTACATATATACGCACACATATCCAGTATATACACAACCTCATATACAATACATACACAACATACATGCATGCACAAATACTTGTTTTTTTGTTAACAACACAGAACCCAATAACAAAAACAAATACAAACAAATCTTGGTCGAAAAATCGCAAAATCAGTCACCCGGTTCAGTGGTTCTCCTCCCTCGCGCCCGTAGTGGAACCGTCGTCGTATCTGGGGAGCATTTTACACCTCAGCAACACGCAATTTCCTGGGAGGATGATCGCCAGGTCGCTTCCTCCCTTTCCTCTTCCATTCTATTAGTAAAGGGGCTGATCTCTGTGACTGCCTGTTGTCGATCTGCCAT
>NC_061834.1:7868880-7871380 GCF_019202785.1 Penaeus chinensis | reverse complement strand
CTGGGATATAGATTACCTCGGGGAATAGAAAAGGCAAGATTGCACTTTCATAATCATTCTTCATAATTTACAAAACCCCACACCTGTCTAAATAAATAAGAACAGCACAATCGTATTGGTCGGCAAAATGGTCAGCAAGCAGGAGTTGAATCCGCCAACGGAACGAGGGAGTGAGGAGGCCAGGCCGAGTCTGTCAGCCACCCGGGGGACTCGAGGAAAGGCCCAGGGTCGCCACTGGTGGAGAGGGCTGCAGGAGAATGCGCAGAACAAATGGAGGCTTCAAGGAATAACTCACAAGTCATACAGTGTAGAGAGAGAGAGAGAGAGAGAGAGAGAGAGAGAGAGAGAGAGAGAGAGAGAGAGAGAGAGAGAGAGAGAGAGAGAGAGAGAGAGAGAGAGAGAGAGAGAGAGGGAGAGAGAGAGAGAGGGGGGGGGGGAGAGAGAGAGAGAGAGAATGAATGAACACAGATGAATAGATAGGTAAATAGATTGACTAAAGGAAATGAAATTTGATAAATAGATAGGCAGATAGATAAACAACTAAAAGGATGAAGAAGAGGAAGAACTATATATATATAGATATATATATATATATATATATATATATATATATATATATATATATATATATATATTATATACATATATTTTTTTTTTGTTGTTGTTTCCCAAAATTGCGGCCGCATTTTATGAAGTTCAATGCAATAAATTATACATTCTTTGATTAGCCTAAACTATGGCTTTCGAATATATACACCACATACACATATACACACGCACATATACACACACGCAAGCACACATACACATGCACAATACCCCCCAAACACACACACATACACACACATAACCACACAGACGCACAACACTCCCTAACACACACACACACGCAAACATACACAAACACAAATACAAATATTTGCACAAATATTTCACCGCAGAAGGTAAAATGTGTTATGTATCTGTCCTCATTCATCTATTTATGTATCTGTGAGCAGCAGAATTAAGCCAGAAATATAGGTCGGATTGTGTAGAAATTTCGTGGGCGGAAATACCTTTGGGTCAAGATAGCGTCTATTGCATATTTTGCATTTTCTGCCCCGTCCCCCCCCCCCCCCCTTGCATGGAGGCGCCAAGTTCCTATTGCTGTATGCCTTACGCAATCAGTAGGATTAATATGGTTTGTCAGCACTGACTAGAACTATTGTGTAAGTGTGCTATAACAGTAACTATTATTACGAGATGACAGAGGGGTCATTACGTATTATATGGAGTGTATTCGTACCAATAGAGTTAGTACACATACTGTACAAACACACACACACACACACACATTTATGCGTGACTAAATAAGTATAATTGTTGGTGTGAGAGTGTGGTTGTGGGTGTGTGAATGTGATTGTGTATGTATCTTTATTTCTAATCAGTCGTGTAATCACTATCGAACTTTTAATTGCAAACGGGTAATCAATTGCAAACCAACGACCGACCGAGTCTATATTATGCTTGTTGCGTAATCTGAATCATGATCAGTGGCCGAAGTGGGGAAATACATGTAATATATTCAAAGGCATCTTATCTGCTATGTCTAGGTCAAGAATTCTCAGATTTTTAATTGGATGTCCCACCCTTCTGTTTCTAAGACGTATCCAAGCTTACCTTAAGGAAATAACATCTTTATGAAATAATTACGTTAAGCATTGCTGACTTCACCTTCCTTGGCAATGTGTAAATAAGTATATAGATAGAGACAGAAAGAGATAGACAGGCACAGAAAAGAGCCACAGACAGAGATAACAAAAAATAGACAGAGGCAGAGAGAAAAAAAGATGGTAATATGAGAAACAGACAGACACAGAAATATAGACAGAGTAAGAAACAGAGAGAGAGAGAGAGAGAGAGAGAGAGAGAGAGAGAGAGAGAGAGAGAGAGAGAGAGAGAGAGAGAGAGAGAGAGAGAAAGAGAGAGAGAGAGAGAGAGAGAGAGAGAGAGAGAGAGAGAGAGAGAGAGAGAGAGAGAGAGAGAGAGAGAGAGAGAGAGAGAGAGAGAGAGAGAGAGAGAGAGAGAGAGAGAGAGAGAGAGAGAGGAGAGAGAGAGAGAGAGAGAGAGAGAGAGAGAGAGAGAGAGAGAGAGAGAGAGAGAGAGAGAGAGAGAGAGAGAGAGAGAGAGAGAGAGAGAGATTAAGAAGCAGTGAGAGAGAAAGAGAGAAAGATAAAAATCAGACATACACATACACAGAGACAGAGGCAGACAGAGTGACAGAGAAAGTGAGAAACAAAGAAACAGAGAGAGAGAGAGAGAGAGAGAGAGAGAGAGAGAGAGAGAGAGAGAGAGAGAGAGAGAGAGAGAGAGAGAGAGAGAGAGAGAGAGAGAGAGAGATAATAAAAAAACCAGAAAGAGATACAGCGAGTAAGAAACGGAAACAGAGAGAGAAAGAGAGAGAGAATGAGACAGCGAGCCACAGAGGATATTTCAATACAGAGACGCACCTATGCACGTT